>NC_142930.1:17152201-17182201 GCF_046866305.1 Octopus bimaculoides | reverse complement strand
AAAAAATATGGTAAAAAAAAAATCAATGAGTATATCTATTATTTGTGACAAATTACAGAGTTGCAATGAAGACAACATTATCCGATTGTTTGTGACAACGCGCACTCAGCTTTTTTCTTTTATTGTTGGTTGAGGTTTTTGTTTTATTTATTTATTTTTTGGGTATCTAGTTATTCTATGTAGAGATCTATAGAAACAATCAAGAGTTGGAATTCCATTGAGGTATATGAAAATACACACCTGCTTTGATATACGTACAAACAAATATACTATACACAGAAGCAAATATGTATATATATATATATATATGTGTGTGTATGTGTGTGTGTGTGTGTGTGTGTGTGTGTGTGTGTGTGTATATATAAAGTATACATACACCAATCATATGTGTGTGCATATATATGTATATATATATGGATGTATATATGTATATATATATATATATATATATATATATATATATATATATATATATATATATATATTTATATATATATATATATATATATACACATACATATACAGATGTATATATGTGCGTTTATATACAGATATATATATATATATATATATATATATATATATATATATATATATATATATATATATATATATATATATATATATATATTACATATGAATATGCACAGACACATAACACAAGCGCGCGCACATACACATATGCACGCATAATGTAATATTGAGTACTTTGTACCCAATGCCGTCGGTTAATACTGCATATTATCTTTATTATATGTGTAGTCTTCGTGAACGTGTATGTACGACTGTTTGCGTACATATGTGCGTGCATAGATAGATAGATAGATAGATAGATAGATAGATAGATAGATAGATAGATAGATAGATAGATAGATACTGGAAATTTGATGTGTGAGTGTGTCTAGGAGAGCAAGCTATTATGTATAGGAGACTATACTGAACTCATACTGAACTGAAAGAAACTTTAATAGAATAACTCAGACACACACACACACACACACACACACACACACACACACACACACACACATGCACACAAGCTCAAAGACACACCTTACGGCGTTAAAGCGGTATTTTTTAGAGCGTTACAGTATTTTTTTTCTGATTATCTGCGCTCAGTCTCACTATGAAAATTGGCTACACTATAATATAAGAGAGCTGTGAGAGGCTATCGCTTCTGCATGATGTTCTTTCAATCGTAGCTTAAGTCCACATGCCGTAAAAAATTGATTTTCTATATATACTATGAGGCGTTAAGATATACTTGAAAAACCTGACCGCGAGGTCTCTGTCAGCCCAAATGATAAGCTAACTGATGATATGAATTTATTATTCTACAGCTCTCCAGGTTTTGCTATATATGTTTTTTTATAGCTTTGCTACTAATGATATATCTGATTTAAGGAAATCTGAGGGGAGAAGGCTAATTGATACTACCGACACCAGTATCTAACTGGTACTTTATTTTATCAGCCCCGAAAGGATGAAAGGCAAGGTTGATCTCTGCGAAATTTGAAAGCAGAATGTAAATAAACAGATCAAACAACGCATATGTTTTCCTGTACTCTAGCGATTCTGCCACCTCACCGCCATTTTAATATTGGTTTCAAATTTTGGCATAAGGCCAGTAAGTTCGGTGGGGGAAGGTGTAAGTCGATTACATCGACCACAGTATTCCACTGGTACCGATGATTTTATCGACCCCAGTGTTCAACAAATACCTATTTCATTGACTCCGTAAGTATGAAAGTCAAATTCGAGCTGGGTGCAACTTGAACTCAGAACATTAAACAGGAAGAAATACTAACGATCCTGACAGCACGTCGCCTTTTTGATATTGATAATTAAGCGTAATGTGTGTGTATATGTGTTATTTCTTTACTACCCACAAGGGGCTACACACAGAGGGGACAGACAAGGACAGACAAACGGATTAAGTCGATTATACCGACCCCAGTGCGTAACTGGTACTTATTTAATCGACCCCGAAAGGATGAAAGGCAAAGTCGACCTCGGTGGAATTTGAACTCAGAACGTAGCGGCAGACGAAATACCGCTAAGCATTTCGCCCGGCGTGCTAACGTTTCTGCCAGTTCGCCGCCTTATATGTGTGTATATGTGTGTGTATGTGTGTGTATGTACGCGTGCGCGTGTGCGTGTATGCATATATGTATGCATGTAAGTATACATGTATATATATATGTGTGCCTGCGTTTAAGAAAAATTTCGTTTTTTTTCTTTCTTATCCCACCCCAGTAAATATAATTACTCACTCCTACTTGTAATTTTAATGTGAGCACTCGGCATTCCGGCGTGAACCAGTAGTCGTTCCTCTTCTGACATTGCAAGACGTTTCCTTGGAGGGCTTTCTTCGACAGCAGCTCGTGAAGCAGCTTCCATTTTTCGGGTCGCTTCTTCCATCGCTCTAGATGCAGCTTCCATTGCCAGTGCATCCCTTTCTGATAGACTACGTGACTGCAATGGTGTTGATGGCATACTGTCATCATCTGTGAAAATAAAATGATAGTGACAACAATAGTAGTAGTGGTGGTGGTGGTGGTGGTGGTAGTAGTAGTAGTAGTAGTAGTAGTAGTAAAAATAACATCAACAATAACAACAGTAACAACAACGAAGACGATGACGACGACGACAACAGCAACAAGAATAATAATAATAATAATAATAGTAATAATAATAATAATAATAATAATAATAAACAACAACAACAACAACAACAACAATAATAATAATAATAATAATAATAATAATAATAATAATAATAATAATAATAATAATAATAATAATAATAATAATAATAATAAACTGGTGGGAACACAAACCACCCCCAGTACTTGAAAATGATCACATTGCACTCCTCTGGAACTTCACCATTCAAACTGACAGAAAGATAGACGCAAATAGGCCAGACATCATACTGAAAGACTTCAGACAAAAATCATGCCTCCTCATTGATATGACTGTCCCAATCGATATAAACGTATCTGTCAAGACCTACTAAAAACTGAGCAAATATAAAGATCTTGAAATAGAAATTAGCAAAATGTGGAATCTGAAGACGAAAACAATACCTATTGTCATAGGTGCCCTGGGAATGACAGCGAAACGGGCTGATTACTACCTAGCTCAGATACCAGGAAACCCCAAAATGGCTGAAGTTCAAAAGATAGTGCTCATGGGAACTGCCCATATCCTACGTAAAATACTGTCTATGTGATCTCAAATTTTAAAGCAAACACATAATTTTCTTATGGTTTCTTAAACATTCACTTGAACAAAACTGTACAAATCCAAATATATGGTACCCTAGGCATAACACCTACATAAACTTCTAACTTGTCTCTTGAGGTCTCTGGGTGAGACTTGGATCCAACTTGTACAAATGCAAAACAAAAGTCAAAAATAAAATAATAATAATAATAATAATAATAATAATAACAACAATAATAATAATAATAATAATAATAATAATAATAATAATAATAATAATAATAATAATAATAATAAGAAGAAGAAGAAGAAGAAGAAGAAGAAAAAGAAGAAGAAGAAGAAGAAGACTTTTATACAAAAGCAATGAACGGGCGACATTTAATTATTAACATTATAATCGACAGTCTCCAGTCTGTAATTGGGCAAAAGAAACGTACAAATAGCTTGGGAATAGGTACCTCGTTCCAGCAGTTTTCCATCAAGGACCCAGAGTATAAACGTTAGGGAGAAAGAGAAAGAAAGAAAGAGAGAAAGAAAGAGAAAGAGAGAGGGGAGAGGGAGAGAGAGAAATGAAACAAAATGTCTCTCAATGCAGAGAATAACATCTTGAGTGAGTAGAGTAACTCACAGATCCAGTCACGTGTATAGCTAGGGGCAAGCATTATGCTCATTCGCATGAGTCACTCCCGTCACTTTCAGCGTATTTCAGTAAAAATACTGAAGGATAGAACCACTCTCTTCATTCTTACCATTCTCCCCAAGATTTCTTTGAAAGAAAAATGATGAGGGATTGGCGGCAAAATAAAGTATCTTTAGTCATTTCAAAGCTGTCCATCACACTACTTCTTTCAGTATAGTGACGAGATAGATGAAAATTGTCTACTCTCTCGGCTGTGATGAATCAGTGATAGACTAAGCTGATAACCATATCCATATCCATGCTTCTTCATACGATAAGAGCTATTTGATGCAAATTTACAGGTTATAAGTGCTTGGATACAGCACGGAACATGTGCATATAGATATTATAAACATAGAGAGAGAGAGAGGCATAAATGTGATACATAAAAGACGGTAAAAGTTTGATGCACAGAACATAAGCACCAACAAACAAACGGCAAAAAAGACGTCACTTAAGTAGGATCAAGGCACCTCCTGACTCTGTGCTGGGAAAGGAGTCATCCACGTTCTCCTTGGTTCCCCTAACTCATCTATCCCTCATGATAAGGTTCTGAGAATGAAGTGACATTATCTGTCTCTGCTTCCGCTTTAACTATTTCCGGAGCTTCGGCGGGTGCAGCAGCGGCAGCCATGGTCACTTGTTACTGTCTCTTGTTATCTCCTTCACTTTTTTTTGCATTTATCTTCTTGAACAAGTAGATCCTAATTCTTTCTGAGAATTACGCTATGTATAGTGTCGGTAGAATATTCGCTAACTTCGTTAATTGAACGAATAGGCTGATCGTTAATCGAACAAATTGAAACTCCTCGTCCAAAGTAACAGAAACCCATTTGTATATAATTTCACATTCATACATAGACACATATATGCACATACATGTTTTGATATCATAAGAAATTGCTATAGTCAGTCATAACTTTCGCTCTGACGTCGCACCCATACAAAAGCCCAAAGGACTTAGCACGTCGACTCTTATGATATTAGAAAATATGTTTATTTGAATTTTCATTTCGCATCGAGTTCTATTTATGTCAGTCACATAATGCCATCAGCGTAAGATTATATACTTGGCATACAGCCTTATTTTAAACACGTACATTACAAAATGTGTGTCTGCATATGTATGTATAGAGAGAGGGGAATGATATGGCAAAAGAGAAAGAGATAACGTGACAGCGAAAACTAAAATAAAAGGAAAATGGATTTAAAATGCAAAGAAAAACACATTAAATAAAATGGGAGCATATATACCGCCTTGAATTTGATGAAATCAAGGTCCGATCGATAGGATGTCAACATAAAAGTTTGCAAAAATGCTAAGATCTAGGATTTCGTCACCCACCTTGATACTTTAAAATCATGGAATTCAAAATGTCTGCTGAAGTGACAGAGAGCATTTCAGAGCACAAAAGAACAAACAAGTAAACGAAATTAGTATGTGAAGTAATGGGAAAATTCGATAGTCAGAGATAGATTGCCTTGTTGGTAGGAGACTCACTATTTAATGAAGGATCAATAGTTCGAACCCTTTCACCTCGTCTGCACTAGATAGTTGTATATCAGCTGTAACCAGACGCACCCAGTATATCTGTCAATACACCTCACGTGATTTTTACGATGTATCACGCCCGGCCCAGCAGTAAACTAGTTATTTGTGGTCTTCCTTCCTCAAAGAGCTAATCCACTAGAATTAGCTTTCCTTCCCGGCCAAAGGTTTTCCTTCAGACATTGACTTACAAATATTTAAACTTAACATCAATTGTATCTATCTATCCAGCCCTCGCAGTATCTGTAAATGTTATGGGTGGAGCTAATTCTAATTGCGTAAACCGTTTTTATACTGAGTTTATGGTTGAGCGGCAAAATCCTTAGAGCTTGAACAAAATGCCTTGCCGCATTTGCTCTAAATCTCTGCGTTCTCATTTCAAATCCTTCTGAGATCAACTTTGCCTTTCATTCTTTCGGATGTCAATTAAATAAAATTTGGATCTGGGACGATAGACTGGTGGAATTGTCTGAGCATTTCTCGGGGCATCTTGTGGTATATTTTCAGATTTTGCTTTGTTCTGAGTTCTTGTGTGGTAGATTTAATCCGACATCTACCAACTAGCCCTTATCTGTTGCAAGCATTCGAGTCAAATCTTCGGATTAAGGATAATTTTCATGTAAGCACTAAAAAGGATTAAGGTTATGGGCGCTAAGCTTCCTCTTTAACTAAACAACAAAAAACAAAAAATGGCAAGCACTCTTAGTTCTCTCACATCTCAATTTCCACAGTTCTATGTTGATGTTGATACTGTGGAACGGTATTTACTCTGATGTGCTTATTTTCTTGATAACATTTATGGATTCTATTTCTTGTTTGGCTATAATCATAAAAAGCGTTATGGAAAAGTTCTATCACAAACTTTTCCACATGTAATCAATCAGTAGCCATAACACCCAAAATATGCTTTTCCTTTTCTGACAGACATGATAATAAAAACGGATCCTGTTTGCTTGATTCGAAGAAAAATAGTTGTGATGGTATTTTAAAAGTCAAGAAGATCTGTATGTGCCTAGCAATTTATAGCAAAAATAAAATTAGACAGTGAAGAGATTATGTGATTTTCTCAAGGTTGAATGACATAGAGACATAGTTTGGTCTTATCTAGAACTTGGTGCTGCAATTTTGCTCTTCCTAGAAAGGTCATTGATATTTTACATTAAAGTAAGGCACAAAAACTCTATATTTTAAGTGAGAGGACAGATTATTAGGTATTGGGTATGATTTTCAGGCGCCACCTGAGAGCATTGAGAGCAAAAGTGAAATGAAATGACATCGAAGGGGTAATTTTGTAGCATACTACTTGTCTTCTTGTATCCTTGAAATTAGTGTAATTTCTGTGGAGGACGTGAAGGATGTACCAGATATTTAATGGAGCCCAGAACGTTGACTAGTGTATGTTAGCAAATTATAATAATACACGTATAGAAGACTTAAGAAAAGGAAATGTAGCAGTACATATATATATATATATATATATATATATACACATAGAGAGTGAGAGAAGAGAGAGAGAGAGAGAGAGAGAGAGAGAGAGAGAGAGAGAGAGATAGAGAGGGAGAGAGAGAGAGAGAGAGAGAGAGAGAGAGAGAGAGAGAGAGAGAGGAGAGCATAAAATAAAACGAACATTTTCTGAGTATTATGTATGTATACGCATGTGTACATATACATGCTTTTCAACAGCAAAATCTATCCTCGGTGAGACTTGAATTCAGAACGGGAGGAAATACAAGACACATTTTTCCTGCGAGTTATCGATTCTTTCATCCTCCACCTTATCCAAATAAAGTTATTCTTCATTCCTTAAATGAACACATTCCGTACAAATATGTCTTGGAGAAATAAAGTCAACTCAATCGGTCAGAGCCTATCAATTGTGTTTTATTTCAACATTTTCAAGTAATTCGAAGATAATAAATGACAATATTATCACTATATGAATCAACATCATAACTATTAACATGTACGTTCTCTTCATTACTAGAAACCTTTATTGTTATCTTAGACGGCAGAATCGACAGGACACCACTCAAAAACCCCTTGCTCTATTTCCTAATGTCAATTTTACATTCAGAATTGAAATCTTGCTACGACACGTTATATACCATTGATCTCTTCAGATTTATCTTTAAATTTCAAGAAAGTACCAGTGATATCCTAGGAGATAATTTCTATTCACTGAATCCATATATCTCGTTAATCTGAGCCAATTTCAAACATATTTTCAGGCAAATATTTCAAGGACCCTCTGCCAATGTGACAGATGTCAAAAGAAGCAGCTAACTGCATCAAAGATAGCAATTTTAACAATGACAGTAACACAGCAATATTCACAGGGGCAATAATATCATAAACATCAACAAAACATAACAATCACTCCCATTAAACGAATGACAATAACAAGTGTAGAGACGACAATTTGAAAATGAAATGAGAAGGTATAAAAGAGAAAGAGTGTAAGAGAGAGACGGAGAGAAGGAGAGAGGGAGCGAAAGAGTGAGAATGAGAGAGAATGGCAGGTATGTTTTACGAATTAATATAGGTAAAGATAATTTCCTTTGATTCTTTATTGTCTTAGGAATTATAAACATAAAAATGTATGTATATCGAGTATTATGTATGTATATGTTCATATACATGCTATTAAATATATTTATGTATTTAAATAAATATATGTATTTCAATATACATACATACATATATATACATAGTAATTGTGAAATTTTTTCGCCATGAACGGTTTGTATTTTTTAAACCGAATGTAGTTTTATGGTGTTATATTTATTTTTCCTGTAGATGTGTAAAGGAATTTTGATTTATTAAGTCTCTTAATGAATTCTTTATACTGAAATATATAATTTAATTATATACGTTTTTGCGTCGTAACTCCTTTATTATTACATACATACATATATATATATATATATATATATATATATATATATATATATATATATATATATAAACACACATATATATATGTACATATATAATAGTGTATAAGAGTTTACACACAGAGAGGAGACCACCATGTGGATTCCTCACATGCTAGAAAAGGCAGTCAAAACCCAAACTACGAAAGAGATATTTTTACATTGCATGTTGCTCGTAGGACACTTGAATGAATATAAATCTCAGTTAACCCTATACACTATTATGTTATACACTATTATGTGATAAGAATGTTCATGTCTTCTGACTTTTATTACGCATGCTAACCACTGGTATCAATTATTAATTTGATAATTTTAGCCTGAATTTATATAGTTAAATATATATATATATATATATATATATATATATATATATGTGTGTGTGTGTGTGTGTGTGTGTGTGTGTGTGTGTGTGTGTGTGTGTGTGTGTGTGTGTGTGTGTATGTATGTGTTTATATACGTATGTACGCATACACACATATACACATGTGTATGAAGGAATTCTTGTATGTATGTGTATGTGAATGCGTGACTATGAGTGGTATATTATATTAGAAAAGCTATGAAAATAACTGTTAGGTGTGGCATCTAAAAAAATATACGTTAACCGAGCAATACTATAGCCATAGGTATAATTAAAAAGAAAAGATTTGTGAGCTAGATGGAGCATATATCATTAGTAGTAGAAGATAAAACTCATCTGTGTGTATATAGTTGTCCATGAGCATGTGGTTGGCGTATTAAGGGATTTGATAGCTATTATTTTAATACTGTATGAATATCACAGTATTCTTTTTATATACTTTAGACGTCTAATAGTGTACTAACACCTACTAATATTAGGTGTTCCCTAAAAGGGTGGTTATTCTGATTGTGCTAGTGAGTGGATTACAATAAATTACTTATGGACACTATTTTTACGTATAACTAAGCATGTAAATTAATTTTGAGAAACTAATTCGCAAGTTTTGAAATTATTACCTCGCCTTTAAAAATCGCTAACCATTGATTGCTACTGCTCAACTAACAACAAGTTGGACGTTTTATTAAGGATATTCTTTAGGATTAGCACTGATATATCGTAGGGAAAAAAGACCAGATTCTGAGAATTAAAATTCTGTTAAATTCAATTTTGAAGGAGTCATAAGGGAACTGAGTGGTTTATTATTATTATTATTATTATTATTATTATTATTATTGAAAGGCAAGGAGCTGGCAGAATCGTTAGCGTGCTGGACGAAATGTTGAGCGGTGTTTAGCCAGTCGCTACGTTGGTTCAAATTCCGCCGAGGCCTATTTTGCCTTTCATCCTTTCGGGGTCGATAAATTTAGTACCAGTTGAGTACTGGAATCGATGTGATCAACTAGTCTCCTCCCCCAAGATTTCAGGCCTTGTGCCTTTAGTAGAAAGGATTATTATTATTTTTTCTTAATTTTGATAGATTAGATTTCTGCTAAGTATGTTAATTTTCTTTGAGAGTCATTAGCAACTTCCATAAGGCTTTTGCTCCTTTTCTCTAAGAAGGATATTATAATTATTTTAGCCAAGAATTTTTCTGTTGCGTCATATTGTACATCGGCTTTTAAATCATATTTGTATACTACATCATTTAGCTGTGATCAAATCAGGCACGAATCGATTTTATTGTTCCATAAATTCGGATTATTAAGAATGATTCGATAGATTACAATGGCACAGCATCTCCCTTGCGAAAGCAAGGCTTGAATCTAAGCTGAAGAAGCCAACTTTATTTCTCTTACTATTTCAACTACTGCTGCTACTTCAACACTATTATCGTTTTATTGTTTGTTGTTTAACTTCAAACCTTTACTGATACAGTTGACCGATGATCAAATGCATTCCAGCCATGACCAGCTCATTTTTGCTTTCCAAGGTACAGTTGTAAACAGTACCACATCCTCCAATACGTCCACCATTCGAAAGAGATTCGATCATTCATTCTAATAGATCGAGGAACGATGTAGAAGTTTCCTCTTTGAGTTTTTGTTCTTATTTGTGCTGTTACTGTTGTTATTCTGTACGAAAACATCACCCTTATGCTTTTATAACAAGAATTGTTTTTAACATTTCCCACATTAATATTATCAGTTATAATTATCATCATTACTATTATTATTCAATACACTTTAAATGTCTATTGACATACATCTCTCGCTGCTGGTCACCACTTAAAGACATAAGCGAAGAGAAGACACAGTTAGCACGTTTGAAAAACACAGACGTAATATACAGTTTAACTAAAGGCAAATATTATGAATAATATTATCATTATAATCATCATCATTATTATTATTATTATTATTATTATTATTATTATTATTATTATTACTATTTTTATTATAGACATTTAAAAAAATATGTTTACTATTAATCTTGATTCTTGTTATTGTTTGAAAAAGATAGTTCTGAGAGAGGAGAAAGATGAAGTAGAACTAATGAAATGTTTTAATACCGGAATCCGGCTTGAAGCAAATTCTTCTGCTACCCCACCAAACGTAATCAGCCGGTGTCACCCCTAGTGAAAAAAATAGAAGCACGGAGGAAAATTGTAAAGTTGCTGGTAATGTTTGTATTTTGGGATACTACATTAAAAACATAGTCGCTATACATTAGTACACACAAACATATACAAACATAGACATACACACACACGCACTACACACACACACATGCATATAAATGTATATAACTAGAAAGACATATATACTGACTTAAATACAAATACATATAAGACTAGAGAGAGAAAGAAAGAGATACATCGACACAAACATATAAATATATACATATACATCAATATATATATACAATCTCTGCCTCTATATCACACAAATAAGAATATACATAAAGACATACAAGTAAATATACAGAAAATCATGGTTGCATTGTGATTTACTCTATAAATTCTACAGCGGGATTCAACCAAATTAGGAGAGCCATATCTAGGTGTCTGATATATCAGATTCTAAAATACTGACATAATTGTTGATATCTAACATAAAGACAAAACCTCAAATGATTCCGACGATATAATCCATTTAATCAACATGGACACATAACAGGTATTATTCTATAATACTAGGTGGGATGAAAGCTCAGGAGGACAATATATACGGACGTAATCATCGTTGGCAAAAACAGCCACTAACATAGTAGTACTTTTACGATTAGGCAGTCACAACCGTGCCCACAAAAGAAAATACACAGATGAGAAAACACGTAACAATGAACACTCATATCAAATAAAATCACAAAATTTCAAACACGAAAAGAAAAAAGTGCCAAAAATCATAGAAAATTTTCAACTGCTCCAATAATAATAGAAAATCGTTACATATAATACAAGAAAGCCTTGAAAATATAGCAAAAACCGTTGTTATTTCTTAATAAAATCCAAATACATGCCAGTATGCATATTAATATCAATTTTGCAACGCTTAAAACCTTTTCAATAACATATATATTTACACAAACATACATGCATTCACACGCATGCACATATGAGGGGTGCTGAAAGGTTCCAAGCTTTTGGGTAAAAGACAAAGCAGAGGGATCAGTTAACTATGATTTGATTCAACATATCCCTCTCTCAGATTCACTCACTTATTGCAGCAGTCCTTCACTTTTTCTTATCCCTGTAAAAGAACTTGGAAGGTTGGGCTTCCAACAACGCCTTTCACAATACCCTTAAATTTTTCAGCACCCCCTCGTACAGCTAATATATGCGGCGGTACATGCATATTGACACATAGCAACATGAACACACACTCATATGTAGAGAGAGTGAAAGAGACAGTGAGGGTGAGAAAGAGAGAGCGACTTATAAACAGTTTGATAGATATTACACGAGAATTAGTATCAGAGTGTTCTTAGATCAAGATTAAAATGTCCACGGATACTTCAGTACATAATACACATAATATATTATTTCTATTTGGGAACCATCCTGGTCACAAGAGCCCTTTTGTTAAAATATCCACCGAGCCTAGCGTTTTTTTCACACCTCAAAAGTAGTGCCGATGTCTACTTTCTGACGGCCGTTCAATATTGCCCACAATTCTTTCTTAATATCATGTATCGTCTGGACGCTCTATACATTCAGATTGAGTTTTATTTTGGGGAAATGCAGGAATATGATACAAAGGAATTATAAATATGTGAAACGGTCACCGCTGTGGTCTTTGTCAGAAGCTCTGATGCATGTTCAGGTATTCAGGGTTCTTGGCAAACCTCAGTTAATTCTTGTCAGTCGCTATGGACAAATTCAACAATCTATTTATTTACTGGCATTCTCCTAGTAACTTGTTGGTCTTAAAGTTCATCTTAAATACATGAACAGCCTTGGAGCGTATGTAGCACTCGCAAACTTACAAGCCTGCGCTTTATGCTAGACGTAAGGGTAAGAAGAAGAGAGAGTGTTGGGGATAAGTTTATATATATATGTATACATATAAAGATATGCTAGTATCAAATAGTGACAATGAGTGCTCAACACCACATTGATGGATAAATCTTCCTTAATTGTGGGTTAACATGGCAACTAATGGTTTCATGTATTCTCATCCAAAATGGAAACGAATACCAACACCTCCATGTGACACACTTGAACAACTATGAAGATCTCTTCACATGAAGCTATTGGTTATCTTATTTATTCACAATATGTGTGAGTGTGTATTATGTATATTGTACACGAATAGTATAATAGTATATATGATATGTATATATATATAAAAAATATATAATATTATACGGTACATTATATTATGTTGTATTGCATTATATTATACTATATCCTACAGCAGATACTTCACATTTTTGAATCGACGTTTCAAAGATTTGTCTACGGATCAGCGACTCGAAATGTTAAGTTACGAAAGGGTTAGGATCGGCTCCGTAAATATTTTGTAGATATAATGTACATACATACAAACATTTCACACACACACACACACACACACGTGTATATATATATATATATATATATATATATATATATATATATATATATATATATATATATATATATATATATTATATATATATATATATATATATATATATATATATATATATATATATATATATATATATATATATATATATATATATATATATATATATATATATATATATATATATATATATATATATATATATATATATATAGGCGCAGTAGTGGGTGTGTAGTTAGAAGCTTCCTTCCAAACCACATGGCTCCGGGTTCAGTCCCACTACGTGGCACCTTGGGCAAGTGTCTTCTACTATAGCTTCGGACCTACCAAAGCCTTATGAGAGGATTTGGTTGATGGAAACTGAAAGAAGCCCGTCGTATATATATATATATATAGTTTTAAAATGCGTATATATATTATATGTACGTTATAAATATAAATGTTCTATCTATTACATTGACATATTAGAAACTAATGTAATAACTACAAGACATAAAGAGCAGAAATTCAGCAGAAGTCTCTGATGGCTTCCCAATAATTCTCTGGAAAAACCACGTACATCTCTTGCAGGTCAGTTCAGTAATTTGTCCATAGCTTGCATAAAATCATAAATTTCTTCAAAACCTGATAGAAGGCGTAATATGTTTTAGTTGTCGAAAGGGAAACAGTTGAGATGTCAACGAATTATAGCTATATATCATTGGTTTCATATCTCAGCAACGTGTTGCTGCACGGCTACAAATTATCGAGGAAACCCCAATCATGTAGCTACAAAAAAGAATCTTAATGATCACAACACCTTTTCTTATCAGACAGAACCTGTCTCACTCTGGTGTTTCAAAATTATGACTTGAGCAGTTTCTCAATAAATCTTAAATATATATGTTGAGCCTAGGTATTGCAAATGCTTTCGACATTGTTGATCGTGCGACAGTATGCAACTTCGTGATCTCGGTAGAATCTTAAACCTACGTGTATGACTGCATGACTTCCAAAGTAGTAGGAGCCAAAGTTCTTTCTTTGAATAGCCAACAATTCAAAGTGGGGTACCTCAGGGAGCTTATTGGTACCATTATTGTCGGTAATGGTTCAGTAAGGGGATTGTCAGTATAGTCACACCCACAACCTATGAAGATGATATCAAAAAAAAAAAAATAAAAAAAAAAAGCAAAAAAGCTTCGAAGAAAATGTGAGCAGAAGATGCTAGATACCGCATACAGAAGGGTGAAAGGGTTTGTGCAGGTTCTGGAGGTGAAACTTTGTATGACAAAAACAGAGGAAACGAAAATGAGAAGTAAAGGTAACACGTGACCTCCCCTCTCCGAAAAAAGAAAAGGAAAAAAGAAGCCATTGATGTAGCGATAGAAAATGGAACATGAAGAGGACCTGTGATTGCTAACTAATGTTTGGAATGTGTTGACGAGCAACATAGAACCATGGATGACAATTTTCTGGATGTGATCTAGCACTGTGCCTGATATAGAGCTATTGCAGTATCATACATCGTGACTCACACACTTTATTGTATATTAGTAGTTGCTGACGGGTTTAAGTAGATTTTTGGCACTGAATAGAAAAATCAGTCTTTGCGATTATGTCATTTTGATTTACCGAAATACAATTTATTCATCAGTAATTAATCATAGGTTTTGGTTCCGTTTCAATATTTCGGGTGCATTTTGTTGATGTGAAAAGAGCATTGCCAAAATATGTTCCGTATATTGTGCAAGAATAAAAAAAAAATACTCCGAGAAAATGGTGCCACAACAAAAGATCATCTCGTGTCTGTTGACAGAGACGTTTAAAGAAAGGTAAAACAAGTGAGGTAATATTTAAGGATAAAATAATAGAATTCAAAGTACCATTTTGTGAACTCTCTAGCCCAGTTTTCTTTCTGGCTTCTGTTGGAAATATTGAAGAATATGCTGCCAACCATTCTGATTTCATTGAAGAAATGCTAGCTGCGCCTAGTAATAATAACAAAATGAAAGAAAACATGAAAACATTGTAATCAATTAAGAACAGTAATGCTGCTCTTGTTTTATCATTTGGAGTCCTAAATTATGGTAGGTGGACGGGTGTGTAAGAATGGGAAGTGTAACATTCTTGCATTTATACTACACAGAAAATAAAGGAGAAAAACATGGTATCAGCAAAATACAAATATGGCTCCAAACGGGTGTAACAATTATGTACGGTTAAATTTTTGTTTGTGTTCTACAGAACACGACTAGTATTTCCAGATTTACTCATGAAATAGCCGTCACCCAGTTTAACACTATTATCTGGTATTGTGTGTCCTTACCAGTGTCTACTCTGCTGTAAACATTCAGGCCAGGACATTGGGAGTGATACATCGCTCTTTCCCACTAACCTTAGAGGCCCTGTAAAAAATCATGAGCATTCACCTTTCTCCTGACTAAACAATAAAAAAAGCAATATGAGAAAGTCTCAACTCCAGTGTGTCGTAATTTCAATGCTTTAAAGTAGTTCTCTTATAGTTATATTCGAGGTTTACATGTGTTTTAGTTTCAATTAAGTTATTCTTGTGGTTTAGCTTTTCTCACATTATATTGCGGGGAGATTTTTAAAAAATCGAAACCCAGCGTGTGTTTAACTAAATTACGCATCATGTCACTACAGAAATAAGTGTCACAGCTTCACCACCACTGATTTACGTAGTCGTTGGACTTGCTGGAAATAGTAGTCAAACCCCCACCTCACATATCGTTCTCCAATTTCTTCAAACATACAATCCATAATAGGGTTCTGTGAAAAAGAAGGGGAATATTCAGGGCTGACATACCTTTGATCTAGGTTTACTTTTTGATCAGGGCTAATTTGTTGAAGAGGGTCGAGTATGGAGGTAAACAACAACGATAACAAACAAACTTCTTAATATATTTACCTGGTGATGTTGCTCCTAGTTTTCCGTTTAAGATGTTTCCGTTTAAATGATGATGTGGGTTAGGGATAAGGGTTGGTCCAGGAGATAAATCGTAACCGTAGCTCGGTCTTCGACCCTCCCTTCGGTTACCATCAATGGCTGCCTGCAATTCCTGTGGGGAGCTGAGTTTTAATTTCTCGCATTCGTATGGGTAGAGGTATTTCATGTATCTGCAATGGATAGTTGACAAAATAGATGTTGTAGAATATGTTAAGATATTCGCTTCATATTTTGGCATAAAGACAACACAGTCAGTGAAAGTGGGTAAATCAATTACATCGACTCCAGTGCTCAACTGGTACTTATTTTATTGATACTGAGAGGAAGAAAGTCAAAGTCGACTACGGCGAAATTTGAACTCAGAACATAAAGATGGACGAAATACCGTTAAGCATTTTGTCCGGCGTGTTAACGATTCTGCCAACTCACCGCCCTACTGATGATTAAAATATTCTTTTCTACTCTAGGCACAAGGCCTGAAATTGTGGAGGAGTGGGCCAGTCGATTATATCGACCCCAGTACGCAACTAGTACTTTAATTTATTGATCCCGAAAGGATGAAAGGCAAAAACTCAGAACATAAAGCCACAAAATCCGCTTAGCATTCCGCCCGGCGTACTAACGTTTCTTATTTCTATACTGCCTACAAGGGGCTACACACAGAGAGGACAAACAAGGATAGACAAAGGGATTAAGTCGACTATGTCGACTCCAGTGCGTGACTGGTACTTATTTAATCGACCCTGAAAGGATGAAAGGCAAAGTCGACCTCGGCGGAATTTGAACTCAGAACGTAACGTGTGTGTATGTGCCTGTGTATGTATTTATGTTAGAGTATATGTGCATGTATCTACGTATAAATTTTTTGCAGACATAAAATAATTCACTAGCTGACCACGTGCCATCAATAATGACGGTTAATTGTAGTATTTTATATATAAATAAGGTACAAAATAAGGTATATAATAATCACACATTCACATACTTCCCTTGTACATGCATACACTTATACATATACTCACACAAAGTTGAAACGTTGATTTTCACCCCTTCCTTCCTAATTCATCTATCAGCCCTTCCTTTCTCTCATTGCTATAGCTTTCTCTCACTCCCTCTCAGTCAGCGCTATTGTTCTCATAACAACCCCTTCATTGAATTACTATTTTCTCTCCTCCTCCGCATCCGGCGTGATTCTGGACAAATATATATTTATACAAATATATAAAAACGCTACGCTCATTATCATATTTGGAGATTATGCCACCTGTTACCGAAATTTGACAATTTGCGTTGTCTTATGAGTGCCTTGTACTCTTATTCATTCTGCAACATCTTATATGTTGGTATCATGTTTAACTCTTAGTATTTTTTATCAGGATTATTATAAATATTATAGTTATCATTGCCCTTGTGGCAAATATAGAAACAATTTTTATTATTAATACTAGCATTGTTATTATCACTGGTATTATTATTTAATTTTATGGTTGCGAGTTTGTTTATTGCTTCAGTTGTTACATTTTATTTTTATTATTTTGGTAACAAGTTGGATTGCCTGTTTTAATAATTAAGACCAAAAGAATCAGCTAAGTGTGATTCTTGAAGAATCTCAAGGAATACGTTGCCAACTTGGTCTCCAGAGGAAAGTTTAATGCAGCGTTTGATAGAGTTTCATGAGTTGAGAGAAAGAATGAACGAATTATATATATACATGCATACATGCATACGTGCATATATACATACACACACATATATATACTTATATACATATATAATATATACATATACATACATATACATACATATACATACATACACACACACACACACACACACACACACATATATATATATATACATACCTACATATATACATAAATATACATACATACAGACACACACACATACATGCATATATATATATATATATATATATATATATATATATATATATCACATATACACAGAGATAATTGGATAAGGTAGGTGCAGACTGATAAATTAGATAGATAGATATAGATCAATAGATAGATACATAAATAAATAAATAGATAGACAGACAGACAGACAGACATATATATAGATAAATAAATAAATATATATATATATATATATATATATATATAGAGAGAGAGAGAGAGAGAGATAGATAGATAGATAGATAGATAGATAAGCGGGAAAAGTGTGTGGTAGATTAATGGTTAGATAGAGAAGTTTTTATATCTTCTAAATGAGCGTAACTTTGGTCAGGTGAGAACGAAAATACAGTTAAATGTGAGGAGGAGCAAGTGGTGCAGGAGTGTGAGTTTTGTGGGTAACTGCGAAAGTAGGAGACATGAAAAAAGAATATGAAACGCAAAGTTAAGTCACATACAAAGTTTACACTTAAACACAGGTAATATGTGATATACGTTATTACGCACACAGGCCCACAGACACACATACACAAACACACACATACATATGTATGTATATATACACTCACATGCACAAACACACAAACATGCACACATATACATATACATCTGTGCATATATGTTCATCCATGTGTGTGTTTCTATAAATAATATATATATATATATATATATATATATATATATATATATATATATATATATATATATATATATATATATATATATATATATATATATATATATGTATATATATATATATATATATACTTTATTTAAAAGCAGCAGAAATATTTAAAAAAAACTGTTACTCTGAGTTTCACGTTCCCGTTCATCAAAATTGTCCGTTGAACGGGAACGTGAAACTCAGAGTAACAGTTTTTTGTTATATTTCTGCTGCTTTTAAATAAAGCATATTACTCTACCTCTGGTATTTGAGTGCTCTTTTTTCCACTTTGTTGCACATTTCATGTGCTTACTCCGGTATATATATATATATATATAGGCTATATTAAATCTCTGACCGAGATATTTACAGTAGCAATACAGAATCGTAACATATAAGTGCCAGCCAAGTCCTACACGGGACAGTGCTATTGACGTTTATAGCCCCAGGAAGACATCAAATCGAGCTGGCAAACGACACACATTCTCTGTCCGATTAGTATTTGCGAGGGGAAGTCATCGCTCTCATCTCTAGCCTTACGTGATACTCACGGACTCGAGTTTCTTGGGTCTATAAACCTCAGTAGCGTAGTCTCGTATAGGACGCCACACTTGGTTGGCAATTATATATATATATATATATATATATATATATATATATATATATATATATATATATATATATATATATATATATATATATATACATATATATATATATACATATATATATATATATGTG
Organism: Octopus bimaculoides; assembly: GCF_046866305.1. Classification (NCBI taxonomy): domain Eukaryota; kingdom Metazoa; phylum Mollusca; class Cephalopoda; order Octopoda; family Octopodidae; genus Octopus; species Octopus bimaculoides. The sequence goes on along the minus strand of NC_142930.1, from coordinate 17,162,570 downwards.
TGAGTGTGTGTGTGTGTTTGCATATATATATATATATATATATATATATATATATATATATATATATACATATATATATATATATACATATATATATATATATACATATATATATATATATATATATATATATATATATATATATATATATATATATATATATATATATATATATATATATATATATATATATATATATATATATATATATATATATATATATATATATATATATATATATATATATATATATATATATATATATATATATATATATATATATATATATATATATATATATATATATATATATATATATATATTATTTGTCGCTGGTGCGTGGCCTAGTAGTGAGGATGTTGCACACCCAATCGCAAGATCGTGGTTTCAATTCCTGGACCGGGTGGTGCGTTGTGTTCTTGAGCAAAACTCTTCATCTCATGTAGCTCTCAGATCACTTCGACACCTGCCAAGTGGTACACCGCACACCTGTTAGGAAACGTTGATTTTATAGAAGGACGGAGCTAATGTGCACTACATACATTTGATCATTATAAACAAACCATTTGAGCCGGTTTGCTCAGCAAGAAATTACAGAACCTTTTTTCTCGGTCTACGAGAGACTCTTATCGTCATATTATTTAATAACTGGCTTCTGGTTTCAGTCATTTAAATGAGCCCATTACCTAGACATCGCCTTCAAGTATCTAGCCGATTACACCTAGCGTAATACATATTTAATTTGGTTCTTCTTTTTTTTTTTTATTACTAATTTTCACTATACCGAGAGCCTCAACATAATCAACACTCCTTTTCAGAGCAATGAAACATAGATAGTGAAAACAACACAACCCTCTCACGCGCGTAAAGTGTGTGCATTTGAATGTGTATGTGAATGTGTGTCATATAGATATCAGTGTGCGTCTGTATGTATACGTTTGTGACATTGGTTTCTAAATATTCATTACTAATTTTGGCACAGAGTCAGTAATTTCGGGAAAGGGCATAAGCCCTTTTCATCGACTCCAATGTTCAACTGGTGCTTATTTTATCGACCCCGAAAGAGGTGAAAGGCAAAGTCAACCGCAGTAGAATTTTAACTTAGAACGTAAAGACGGACGAAATGCCGCTAAGCATTTTGTCGGGCATGCTAACGATTCCGCCAGCTGTCCGCCTTATATTGATTTATAAATATTGGTTTCAAATTTTGGCACAGGGCCAGCAATTTTGGGGGAGGGCATATGTCGATTACATCGATCTCAGTCCTCAACTGGTACTTATTTTATCGACCCTGAAAAGGGTGAAAGGCAAAGTCAACCTCGGTAGATTTGAATTTAGAACATAAAGACGGAAGAAATGCCACTAAGCATTTTGTCCTGTATGCTAACGATTCTATCTGCTCGCCGCCTTGAATACTGGTTTATAAATATTGAAATTTTAAAAATTTCTATGGATATTTGAAATTCCATAGAAAAACAGAAGAATGAACTGGTGTGCGTATAATAATAAATAATAAAATTCTGAAGTAATTCCTAAAACACGCTTAATATATAACGTCCAATTTTCGGAAGTGAAATTAAATTTATGCCAGTAAATTAGTAAAAATAGTTAGAAAATTAAATACGGGGGAAAAAAAAAAAATTAGTGTGACAACTTTCTAAGCGAGTATGTCGTCATTTTGTTGTTAATGTAATATTGAATTGTAAATTAAAATAAAATTATTTGCCGTTTCTCATTTATTCTGACGGAAGAAAGCATTCATAGAAATTGATATTTATGTTATATGCAAATGTTTTGTAGGGAAAGAAATACAGCGATTAACTCCTTCTTTTTTTTTTCCTATATTAGACGTTTATGCCAAAATTCTAATTAAGTTGATTCACGATTTCTCGCCAGAGGTAAAAGAATAAAGTTAAACAGAATGAAAGAATTAAAAAAATAATAATCATAAAAAAATCGCAAAACCTGCTTCACTTTATTATATTTTAGGCTTGCAATTGCAACAGGCATGTTTGTTGTCATTTACCTTCATCATTATCAGCATTATTACTATCATCATTATCATCCTCATCATCATTGTTGCTGCTCCTGCTTTTCTTTATGATGTTTTTTTTTTCATTTTCTACGTAATAATATTGCTGTTAGCATTGTTTTAATTTTTCTTTTTTTGGGGGTTTTTTTTTTCATGTTTTATCTTCCACGTGTCAGTTTAACCTCGGTGTTATTTAAAAATCTCTATTTATTATTTAGTTTCGTCAGGCAACTGGTAGTAGCTAGAAAGCCAGGGTTGGAGTGGGAGGAACAAGAGGAAGAGGAGAAAAGGAGAAAAGGAGGAGGAGGATGAACATGAATTGTGAGAGGAAATGAGTTATATTCTGAATCAATGTACCTCACTCTAAATTAAAACCAGATTACTTTACTATTTCCTCCATCACCTTTCTTGCTTAAATAAGAACCAGTAATACACAGCGGTTGGTTAAAACAATTGTAAACCCTTCACTCTAAATTATAGTATTATGCATAATGTAGCAAAATCCGTATATTTTTAACCGGCCTTGTTAAGTTGCAATCTGTTTACATGCGGATTGATAAATAGATGTTCGGTTTCGATTGAATTGAGAACAACCAAGAGAATACTTACCAGTGGAAAAATCTCTCTTAATCCTACAATCGTCAAAGGATTTCAAGTAATCTCACCATTCGCAGATAAAGCCAAACTATTTGTTAAGAACTTTGCATCAAATTCCACGCTAGAAGATTCTAACCATTCTTTTCAGATTTCCCCACGCTTACAAAAATAGCTTTATTTTTAAATTTAGAGTATCTGCCTGGAAATTTTCTAAAATTTTCTAAAATCATAAATGCTTCTCATTGTTTTCAAAGAACTATCCTTTAAAATTACTTGAATCCTAGCGAAGTTTTTAATCATTGTCTTAAGAAAATGTTTGCTTTCCTAGTTTTTGAAACTATCCATAGTTTGCCAATTTTTAAAGAATCCTGTTGAGCGTATTGAGCGTCCTCCCCATTTCAATAAGCCTGCCTAACATCATAAGGAAGATAACTCAATCTATCATTAACAACCATTTAATTAAACACTTGAATAAAACTAATATCTTCAGTGGGAAGCAATAAGGGGTCTTCTAGACTCCTAATCATCATTCATAGGACAAGTAGTGCAATGGATATCCGTTTTCATACTTATGTTAACTTTGCTTCATACACCTTTGACAAGTTATGGTATAGAGAATTACTTTAAAAACTCAACAGCTCTGGCAGTGTTGTTTCTTGTAACAGAGAATAAAAACATTTCCTTGTTTGGATAGGCTCGGTCTTGAATTCGCTCCTGATTTTTACTGAAACTCAAATATTACGTCTGTTGCCTGAGTGATGATTAGAATAGTGGAGTTGGTTGACCACTCAAATATTTTCTCACCTGATGCATTATTGTATCTCTATAAGAACTGGATACGCCTCCAAAATGGAATCCTCCTCTCTCATTTAAGTAGGTTCCTTCAAGTATGCTATTTACTTGCGACAAAATGCAGATTCAGACGCGTAGTCTGCAATCTTGGTGTTCACTCCATCACTCCAACCACTCTATCATCGACAGAATGTCACAAGTCTGACTCTTTTCTTCCGTACTAGTATAAAAGATATTTGTATGCGCATCAATCAATACAAATCCCGCCAATCCGGAAATTTCCTAGTAGAACTCGGGGTACCAAATTTAGCGAATTGCATTACTGTTTCCCGGATAACTTATGAACACTCTAAGTCCTGCGTACAAAACCATTTTCCCCATAACAGCTGAACTGTGGAATAAATTTTCACCCGATTGTTTTCTTACAGAACACATTAAATTCAGATTTTTACAATTACCTTTCCTAATACAGTCAGTTTTCTTTGATTAAACGTTTTTATCGGTACTTTTTTTATCATCTCATTGTATTTCATTGTATTAGCTCCTTTATTGTAAGCTCAATTACAATGTTTCATAATCATCATTTTTTCCTTGTTTCAGCGATTCTCATTCAAAAAATTTTATGAACGGTTTTACTGCCATGTATACCATTTTTTATTTATTACCTCGACTATGCATTACTGGAGGGTGTTTTTGTATTTTAAAAGTACTTTTAAAAGAGTCCTTAGAAAGTTTTCGAATGAGACAATAAATACGGAGTACTAGGGAAGCACTCGAACATCGAAACGGTTTCACAGACCTGGGTCAGAGAGTTAGTGTCGCTTCTTTTGCAAAGCTATAAAACACAAAACACAATAATAACTTGCACTGCAGCACATTTCAGTTCTTGGATGAAACTAGGAAGGATACTCTTCCCGAATTAATTTCTTTTTATTTTTATCTTCCACTAATCTACAGTAATTACTAATTACAAAGTTGTACTATAATATGTAGTGTACATCAGTGAAAAAAAAGAACTATGTGAGATATGAGTTATGCGCGCGTACACTAAAGGGTAAGGGATCTCAGGCTTCATTGATAAAACAAAGCGGTTGCATCATGATTTGAAACAGATATTCTTTAGTAAGTTGACCGATATTGTATGATATATATATATATATATATATATATATATATATATATATATATATTTAGTTGTCAGTTTTGGGACTGAGCAGTAGTATATAGTTATTTGCATATAAAATGCATCGATACGTCTTGCCCTCTCATCAAAATGACATATCAATTTATATAGATAAAAATACAAAATTAAAAAATCATAATCAACTAACTGCAGGAGCAAAATCTCAAAACATACTAAGGTAAAAATGAAACGAACATATATCTACGTAAGTTGATTAAATTAAATTACAAGACAGATGTATTGAAGTTAAATGTCGTGCCAGATTTAATTTGAAAGAGTTGAATTATATATATATATATATATATATATATATATATATATATATATAATAGGTAGGTATTAAAAAGTTAGAATTTGTAAGTGTACGTATGTTTATATATATATGTGCATAAATTTGAATATACCAACACACATACGTATATATATATATATATATATATATATATATACATGCGCACGTACAAGGAAATAATTAGATTAATAATTAAGTAAAAGATAGAGGGGAGGGAATGAAGTGTAATGGAAAGAAATGGATAGATTGATAAATAGATATATTTTGAATATTTTGAATTTTAATTATATGTAAATTCATTTTATATATTTTACAGTCATTTTTTTCTAAATTTATTTCAAACATATATTTTCTGTATATTTTATTCAATCTAATTACTTTCCATTGATATATATATATATATATATATATATATATATATATATATATACATTATATGCATATGTGAGTATGCCTGCGCGTGTGAGTGTGTGTGTGTGTGTGCGAGTTGATATATGTATATATGTATATAAGTATATATACACATATATACATACATGAATACACGCACCTATGTGAATGTGTATACATATGTGAAAGTGCATACACAAAGAAATTTATTTCATATACTTTCTATTCAATTATATGTTCCTTTATTAGTTGACATATTAATATATATGTATGTCTACGTATGCGTGTGTGTGTGGTGTGTTGATATATAACATGAATAAATGCATAAATATTAGAGAATAGAATTCGATATTAAAGCATTATACTAGTTGTATTTCTACAGTCTCTAGATAATACAGAAATGAAGTATAATTCCATGAAATACACGTGAATTCTATTTAAATAATCTCAGTATTTAATGGAGATTTTTATGTACAGTCTTTATAATCTTACTTATATTCATAGATAATTTTAGTTTTCTGTCTTCATCGTTAACTTATTTTGGACAGAAAATATTTTTTAATTACGAAAATCAGCAACAATAAATATTTGAAATAAACATATTTATACGTAGATTTATATACATACAACAAACAGCGTGCGCACAAAATCACATACACACACATAGATATTTGTATAAATATGCATAGATAGTATCGCAATTTAGGAATGTTTTTCTCGTGTGTGCAAGTGAGGAAGTGAAGGAACGAATGTGCTTGCGTGTGCATGTGTGTGAATTAATTATACTTTGATTTCTTCAGAATTGATGCAAAGTACATTTTTATCACCGAGGAGCACAGACGTGGTCGCTTTCAATATTGTATAATTTATGACTATTTTATAAATAGTTTATGAAAGGCTGTGTTGCCCGCTCTCCTTCTAAAAATTCAGAACAAAAACAATTGAAATTAAAATATTCTGAATCGTTCAATCTTGATGTCTTACTGCTTTTGCCAATTAAAACTGTGGAATCCAATCTTTTCAGAACACACACACACACACACACACACACACACACACACACACACACACACACACACACACACACACACACACACACACACACACAATCAACATTTCAACGACTACGTGAGTAAAAGTGTTGTACATACATTTCCTCACTTAAGCAGCTTCAGTGAAGTGAAAATAGCTTCGGTTTGTTCTTGCCTTTACGCTTCTTATCACATGAAATAGATTTGACCAGTGAGGAATTCATTTTCTAAGTCAATTTCAGGTTATTTTCAAAGACTATATTTCCTTCAAGACTAGTATAACTGATGGGCAACAGCCATAAACTTCTGAGCTAATATATATATATATATATATATATATATATATATATATATATATATATACATACATACACACTCACAGATAGATAGATAGATAGATAGATAGATAGATAGATAGATAGATAGATAGATAGATAGATAGATAGATAGATAGATAGATATGTTTTGAGTAAAGTCTGTATTTAAATGCCATGACTAGTATGCGAAAACATCATTTGAGGTTAAATCCATTGCCGCATTACGATAAAGAGTTCGCCTCCATCGAGATATCTTTCAGGGGTCGTGCCTATGGACGTATTGTTTTTCTTAGTATAAAAGTAAGTGATATAAGGGAAACAAGGAATTCGTAGACAGAGAGAGAGAGATGGTGAAGAGAATAGCGGCAGAGAGAGAGCTCGCGACAACAACAGAGTTAGAGAGTGATAACAAAAAAGCAGAAACAGGATGATGGACAGAGACCGGGACAGGGAAAACGATAGAGAGATGGAGTTAAGATTTTAAATCACTCACTGTGTTCTCAATGTGAACGCTGCACTTGTTATGGACGAAGGCAAATTTAACCCTTTTGTAATCTCTCTCCATAATTTTTTGTTTATAACTTCAACGAGCCCTCCTTTTGATACAACCAATCGAAATAATTCGTATAGATCCAACGTTTGCTTTGCCATAATTGGTATTCTGTTGACAGGTGTACCTGTAAGAGAAAGAAACAATTATAAACAACAGATCAAAGATGGTTTTATTTTTCTCTAGCAGTGGGGCTCAACGTAAATCGGGCCACACCGTTAAAGGGGTTATTTGACAAACAACGTACTAATTGAACCACATCATATATGGTGGGTGCTGAGAAGTTCCTGCCTCTAAGGCACGAAAGGCCTGGTGAGGGTCCAACTTTCTGAGTTCTTTTACCGGGCTTAGAAAAACTGAAGGACAGTTGCAATAAATGTGAATCTGAGAGGGGAATATATTGAATAAATCATAATTAACTCATCCTCCTGTATTTCCTTTCACCCAAAGTCAGGAACTTTTCAGCACCTCCTCGTATTAAATAAATTATAAATATTTGATTGAAAAAAAAAAAGAAGAAAAAGCGAAATTGAAAGAATCATAAGGAGAGAGATATAATAAAGAAACTGGAAATTTCCAGAGTCAAAGATATTCGGTGCACCATACTAAAATACATAATGGGACGCATGAAGCATGAGTGCCTCAGATTTTTCATATTTGATAACCGCAAATGAAGAGCGAAGTGTTGATTATGTTGTGGCTTTTGATATGCCACAATATAATGACAACTAGTGATTAAAAAAAAAGGACCAAATTGAAATAAGTAATACGGAAGATATAGTCAACCAAATACTTGAAGGAGGTGGCTAGACATGGGCTCATTCCAATGACTGTAACCAGAAGCCAGTAGTCAAGTCATATGATAAAAGTATATTGATAGCAGTCTCTCGTTGTCCTAGAGAGCGTGTTTCATGACAGCAAATGAAAAGCGGTGAAGTTTTGTTGTATTGTTTAATAAATCGATCTCAGTAACGGGGATAGATTGTCGCCCCGAGAAATGTAACGCAGAATTGTAAAACTAATTACGAAATTGTCCATAAGCTTGATGTATTCAATGAAGCTATTTTGCATCCATAGCTGAGAGAGAGTGAGAGTGAGAGAGAGAGAGAGTGAGAGAGAGAGAGAGAGAGAGAGAGAGAGAGAGAAAGAGAGATGGATCCCCCCCCCCGTCATCGTAGACTTACTGCTATATAAAAACAGAGCTAATAGTGTAAAGGAATAGCCATTAGCCTCTTTCTTAACTATCACCAACAACATAACCGATTAAGAAATGTCTATGTTGTACATATAGCAAAAATATCAAGGAAATTTCCATCAACTCATTTTAGAAAAATAATGACTGTGCAATGTAGACCTCGAAGAATGGGTTGAGGGCTCCTCATTGACCTCAACCAGGGTTAATAATAAACGACAACGCAAGATATACTTACTAACTGAAAACAGTATCGATGTTTTAAAGGAAGTACGATAGTCTACTATTTTTAGCATCTCCACCATTTTATGATTTATATTAACATGCTATTAGTTGCCCCAGTAAGATCACACAACCTAATGACTGCAATTAGTATATACGAAGTATTTATTTAGAGATCTCACGCGAACGATTGTTTTTTTGTTTTTTTTCTCAACTGCCAATCTGACAAGATATCGACATCAGCCTGAAATGACGTCATATTTCAGATAAGTATTACAATGTTTATATCGTAGATTTTTTTTTTTATATAATGCTATGATATTAGCTGTTCCAATATCACCATTCTCCGATAACAGGAGTCATATTATCAGTCCGGAGGTCAGATAGAAACTTAGACGTGCTCTGCCAGTAATCTAACAATTTGTCGACCCTGCTCTGAATGTTGTCACAATTTTAGAAAGATATAAAATAATAATGTTGCTGTATAATATACGTTATCAAATATGTAAGAAGCAAATGAACTACGAAAGATAATCCCTGCTCACTGAAGTCCTACAGATTCTGTGAGCTTGAATTCTCGTTTTGATACATGTAATGTAGTAAGTTGAAGAAAATAAAGAAGAAAATATAAATGATTATAAATATACATAGTAAAAATCTTTTTTTTTGTTGTTGTTGTTTGCCTGTTATTTTTTGTGGGCTATGTTTTATAATTTTGTCTTAAATATATTTTCTGAAAATAACAAACAACTATATGTTGTTCTATTTCATTGCTCATATTGATTATTTGATAGTTGCGACAAGAGAGACACTAAAAAATACAATAGATAATTTAAAATAAAAATTAGAATAAGATGAAAATTACAAAGTACAATAAATAAACGATAAAACAGATAAAATAAAATTACAGTATTTTTTCAACGAGAGAATTTTTATTTCAAAATCTCAAGTTGTTGTTGCTTTAAAAAATATGTTTATCACATTATATATTTATTTATGTATGTTTTATGCTATTTACTATTTCTAGTTCTATAACATCTCTTGTCGATCAAAATATACGATTAAACTGGATATAAAGCAGCCATTTTGAAAACACAGATAAACAAATGTAGCAAACACGCAAGAACAGAATAACACAAAATATGGTTATTTTGTTACGAATTAAAAGCGATCATGTTGTATGAAGACAGAAAAAAAAGCTAAATTTATATCTACATGTGTTTATGTAATTGTATGTACACATGTGTGTGTGTGAGTGTGTGAGTGTGTGTGTGTGTGTGTGTGCGTGCGTGTGTATGCGCGCGTGTGTGTATGTGTGTCTGTGCGTGTGTGTAAGTATGTATGTACTGAGACATTGTACGAATGTGCAAGCAAACCACAACATCTATAAAAGTACTCAATCCTAAAAGTGTGGAGATACAGAGAAATATGAATAAGGTTGTCCATTACAATTTCTGAAGAATTGCGAACTGAAACCGCAATATAATTCTAATACTGAACCATTTCAGTCATTGTTATTATTGTTCAGGTCACTGCTTGGAATCGAACTCGGAATCTTGGGGTTAGTAGCCCCAAGACACCTGAAGAAGGGTGGAGGGTATACCAGCCGAAACGTTGTGTTAACAACAAACAAGATGAGGACAAATATCCGTCGAATGTAAATAATGTAAATAATGTACATTTCAGTGATGTTCGCTATTTGGTTCCCCGCCCCGCGACACAAATACGCTTATATAGTTTCTTGTATGCATATAAGTTTATATACTATATA
>NC_142930.1:17112201-17137201 GCF_046866305.1 Octopus bimaculoides | reverse complement strand
GAAAAAATGATTTAGACCAAAACAAAAGCACATAATCTTATTAAAAAATACAAAAAAATCAAAGAGAATTCCAAAATATATTAAAGAAAATAAAATGAAGAGGAAAACCCACTCCATCGCCAATAAAATACAAGACTCAATAAAGAGGGCGTGAAACAAAGTAAAAGCCGACAATGGCTCACAAAGCTCTGCACTAAGCGCAGAAACTGTGAGACTGATTCTAGTTTTATAGGACTAACGCTTGGCCACAAACTATGACAAAAATGAAATAATGGAAAATGATATTGACGTCAAGTACAAAGCATGTAACCATCACGATATGACTGTTCTCAATAACATTACTTGGTGCCCAACCCTTGCTAAATCTGAGAGAATAGGCAGTTGCGTACAGTAAGCAATATTTCAACACTTCGACTTAAAAACAGTAAAAAGAAAACCTTTTAAACATGTAGCAAATACTATACTGATAACGATTTGACCATAGTTATATGCGACATGTCTATGTAAACCGACCGAGAGATCACGATAAACCATTTAGGAACATAATCAAAAATGAAACAAGACTGTCTGATAGGCATCACGACCCCTTCCGATCAAAATATTACTGGAAATAAAGTGAAGAAACCTATAAAAGTAAAACGATTCTACAAGAGAAACAAAGCGAGTATAAAGCATGAAATTTAACACTACCAATAATTGTGTCATATTTAAGTGCAAGGCTTGCAGTTTTGATGAGAAGGGTTTAGTCGATTAAATCAGCCTGAGTACATGACTGATACTTTTTCTATCGAATCCAAAAGGATGAAAGGCAAAGTTGACCTTAGTGCGACTTGAACTCAGAATGTAAAGAGTCGGATCAAATACCGAAGCTATTTTAACAGATGCTCTTACGATTCCACTAATCTACTTCCTTCAAACCTCACGTATTAATCGGAGATATTAGGCATGTACAAAATTTAAAATTGCAAAACACGTGGTAACAGCAGGAATTTAGCATTTTAGCCATTTCTTCGATTTTACATCTCTCATTATCATCCACCCCAAATATCCATCGATTAATTCATTGATCAAGTCAAGTGTTTACCCTGCTATCTTCATTTCTTGTCCATCTTCTTTCTATTCGTTATCGTTCGTATCGTTCATATGTTGTTTTATATGCAGCATTTATTTTCATTCCATATTTTCTTACAGTTGGATCACGGCCTATTTTTTCATTACATCTTATTGAAACAATAGAATCGACGAAATGGAGGAGAATGATTTCTATTCATACTACTTTAACATTTACTTCAAAAGATTTTTAAAGTTTCTGTCATTATAGATCCCGAAATCGCTTTGAAAATATTTGGTAAACAATACCTTATCAACTGTTATCTGACATTAACTGTTAATTTAAATCTGTGAAAGACCAACTATATTTAAACATTTCGTATCTTTAAATAAAGATTTGTTAAAATTTATTACTGGTTTTGAGATAGTGAGCAGGTAAAATCATTAGCACACCGGGAAAAATGCTTAGCGGTATTTCGTCTGTCTTTATGTTCTGAGTTCAAATTTCAAGGTCGACTTTGACCTTGAAATTATACGCACATGAATGCACACAGACACATGCACACACAGCACATACATACTTTCATCATTTCGAGGTCGATATAAATATAAATTAACGCTAGGGTCGATGTAATCGTCTTACTCTTCTCCCCCGAATTTGTTGATCTTTTGCCAAAATTTGAAACCAATGTTTACTACTGATAAGCTGTTAAACTTTCTAACAAAATTGCTATAGTGGAAATTTGCTCTATAGTTGCTGTCTGATGAAGCTGTCTGACGAAGCATGAGGAAACTCAAAAGTACCGGCTTATGACTTCAGACAAATTGATTAATTATACTTTACTACTAGTTGTAGTAAATACCTTCGCTTCTTCTTGTTAATTCCAACTTGTACGTATGCATCTGTCTATGCATACATGCACGTAGGCTTATATGTTTGTATGTATGAGCTGTGGGTGCATGTGTCTGTGTGCATTCACGAGCGTATAAGCATCTAGAGACAAAATCAAATCAGAACAGAAAAGATTAGAAAGTAAATAGAATCAAAGGTGATCAGCTTTGTATCTCTTTTACACTCTCACTCTCTATTTCTCGTATCTACACGTTACACAAGAACACACACTCTTTGTCTCCCCGCCCCCATTCTCTCTCTCACACACGCACACACGCATGCATACACACTATTAAGCATATTTAAAGTAATTGACAGGCACCATTACTTCATTCCCTCTTGTATATCAATCATCAATATTTCATTATCCAAACTGTGACTTCAGGCGCCATTAACACTTGCAACCATTTCCAAGCAGACTCTTCGATTCATTTATCGCTTTATCACATCTTCTTATATTATATCATTCCATATTATATTATATGATATTACACTATATTGAATTACATGCTTGCTATCTAAATTTTATATCATTTTAATATTATGCTATGTTGTTTACATAATTAAATTTTCTCTTTGCGTCTTTATATAATTTTCGTTAATAGTATTGAGTGATTTTTTCTGAATATGCAACAAAATTTGTAATCAATCGAAACCACAGAGTGTATAAAACAGTTACAACGTATATAATCTTCGACAATCTCTCCCCTCCTTCTCTCACTCTTTATACACACGAATACACATAAATAGAGACAAGGAAAGGAGCATTTGTATATACGTATCGTATAATACATTGCTATTTTAATTTGCAGTAAATAAATTGGGTTTAAAGGTTTACGACCTTCATGCATAAAAGCGAACACTTATCACACATGCATAATTACAAATATAGATGCATACAAGTTCTCTCTCTCTCTCTCACACACACACACACATATATATATATATACATACACATACGTGCAAGACAAACATATAATTACCTACATGCAAAAATACTTGCATACAAACATACATGCATTTATTTATACACGTATACGCACATTATATTTAACCATACATACAAATATATATGTGTGTGTGTGTGCATGCGTGTATGTGTGTGTGTGTGTGTGTGTGTGTGTGTGTATTTATGAGCATAATACTAATACTAATTAAAGTGATGATCATGATGAAGTTATTAACGATGAAGATAATAATCAGAATCATCTTCTTCTAGCTGTTCTCACCATCGTTATCTTCACCATCATTGCCACTTTTATCAGCATCATTAGCATCGTCGTCATCATTGGAAATAAGAACGAAACCCACAGCATCAATAACACCAGCACCACTACCACCACCACTACCGCCCCCTCCCATCACCACCACCACCACCACCACCACCACCACCAGCAACAACGTGGAATACAACAATGACGGAGACACGCCAGCAAAAGCACTACTCCATACCAAAATCATTAGTAACAATGAAGACTCATCAACAAATATGGCTGTGTGTGTGTGTGTGTGTGTGTGTGTGTGTGTGCGGGCGGGGATTGAATGGGTGTGTTAGTGGCGGAAAAAAAAACAACAACAGGTACGCATCAATACAAGATGGTAAACAACAACAACAACAACAACAGCAGCAGCAGCAGCAACTACAATCGAAGCCACGGCAGCAGTAATGCTTGCAAGATACATGAAGAGCCACAAAGAACAATAAATAGATTCACTTATCTTATTATCAATCTTTAAAACGTAAAACTATAGCAATACTCTTGCGAAAAATAAAACCAGAAAATAAGATTACGCATACATACAAACATATATGTATATGCATGTGTGCGTATATACATACATACATACGTACTTGCATAAACACATATTTTTCATGTTTATGAGTGTGTATATATATATATATATATATATATATATATATATATATATATATATATATATATATATATACATATATATATATACATACATATATATATATATATATATATATATATATATATGTATGTATGTATATATATATATATATACATATATATATATACATACATATATATATATATATATATATATATATATATATATATATATACATATATATCTGTGTGTGTATACACATACATACACGGACATACACGTCACGCTCAAATCAGCCTCAGCAGTTTCAATACAGTTTATTTATCGAAATATACTATTTTATTGTTATCTTTTTCTCTTTCTTTTAATAGCGGTTGTTGCTGTAGTTGCCATTTTCTAGTGCATATTTGTATGTGTGGTGCGCGCTTGGGAGTGAGAGAGCATGCGTATATGTGTGTATGTGTGTGTTTGCCTGTGTATCTATTTGTCTGTGCATGTATGTGTGTGTCTTATTGCGTATTCTTTCATACAAGAAATCATAATTACCAGTTTAAGAATATGCTCGGCAAAGGCGATGTGGAAGTGGTACTCAGAATCGTGTTTTTATGTTTACCAAAATAAATTTTGAAATCTTTGTTGGATAATCAAAAGCTAAATTAAATCATGTGCATTGTTTCTTAATTGGTAATGTGAGCATTGTGTGTATGAATATATGGGCGTATATGTGACTATATGTGTGTGTGTGTGTGTGTGTGTGTGTGTGAATCTATGTAGTATCTCTGTGAGTAGATATATAAAGTTGAGTGTGTGTGTGAGTGAACATATGTATGGTTCTATACGTAGAATGTATCTTTTAAAATTTATTAACTTCAAATTCTTCGTAGATGTACAGAACCGATTCCTAATAAGATAAATATGCTTCCGCCACTTGGAATTTCAGATAGCAACAACTGTTGTTGAGAGCCAAAAATACTGAATATCAAGAAACTCTCGCAAATGGTTACTGTTCCCTCAACCGAGATATATACACACGCACAGGTATATACATTTAGATTTATAATGTACAGTCAGATACACACACACACACACATAAACACCAGTATAGATTTTAGTTCCTACGTATGTTTCACCAATCACAAGGAGCTCTACGTCGTATATGTAACTGCACACAGAAGATATACAATCACACACACACACATGCACACAAACACATATATATATACAAATTTGTGTGCTTGTTTATGTCTTAGTAAGAAACAGATTGTTATGTTCGTTAGCTGAAGTCACTATCAACATTTTCCTTGCTAAAATAATTGAGATACGCTATTCAAAAGTATTAACCATCTCTTAAGTTGATGCATTAACCTAGCACAAAAAGCGCATAAGCACGGGCATGGGAAAGTGTTTATTGGGATGTTAGCTGCGTGTAGCAGGAAAAAAAAACGGTTTCGAACATAAGCCGGAGGATGCGATGTACAATAAAATTATTGGATTTTATGGGATTTTCCCATAAAGATTGATCCCTCTGTTGAGGCAAGACCGATATGATTATAGAAGACAAAAGAAACAGACTGTGTAACATCATAGATTTTTAGATTTTGCAATACTATATTATAACGGAATGAATACTAAAGAATTTGAGAAAATGGAGATATATCAGGACTAGACAGAAAAACGAAGAAATGTGGAAGAATAAAATGACAAACGTTCCTGTGGTAATTGGTGCACTTGGAACAACAGACAAACTGCTACCTAAGAGCCTGAAGGATATTAGGTTCGATCCTCGCATTGTTGACCTTCAGAAAAGAGCAATCATGTATTCTGCAAGAATCCTTAGTAAGATTCGTGCCATGCGGGTGCAGGCGTTGTTGTGTGGTAATAAGCTTGCTTCTGAACCATATGGTTCAGGGTTCAGTCTCACTGCGTAGCACCTTGGACAAGTGTCTTCTGTTGTAGCCTTGGGCTGACCAAACCCTTTTGAGTCAATTTGGTGGACGGAAACTCAAAGAAGACCGCCATATCTATCTATCTATCTATTTATCTATCTATCTATCTATCTATCTATCTATCTATCTATCTATCTATCTATCTATCTATCTATCTATCTATCTGTCTATCTATCTATCTGTCTGTCTGTCTGTGTCTGTCGTTGTCCCTTAATACCGTTTGACAACCGGTGCTGGTGTGTTTACGTCCCCGTTACTTAGCGGTTCGGCCAAAGCGACCGATACAATAAATACCAGTGAAAGTTAATAATGATAATAATTTAAATTTTGGCAAAGGATGTAAGGCAAAGTCGACCTAGGTGGAATTTAAACCCAGAACGTAAAGACGAGAGAAATGTCGCTAAGCATTGTGCCCGGCTTAATAATAATAATGATAATGATAATAATTATTCATAACTACGATTATAATGAACTAAAAAATTATCGCAACTTCTCTCACACCATAAATACCATCATATATACAATCGAATAGTAGCACCATCACTATCAACAACTCTAATACAGCACAACTCTACCACTATACATCAATGACGGCTAAACAAACAAGAAAAATCGTTAGCAACAGGCCCCTAACATAGCTCAACATCATTACGACCATCATTACTACAAACTGTTCTCTTGTCTCACAGGCACACACACATACACACACTCAATCACGCACATCCACACAAACAAACGCGCAATTTATCTCTCCCTCCCCCTCTCACTCTCTCTCCTCCCCCTCTCACTCTCTCTCCTCCCTCTCTCTCTCTCCTCCCCCTATCTCTCTCCTCCCCCTCTCTCTCTCCTCCCCCTCTCTCTCTCCTCCCCCTCTCTCTCTCTCCTCCCCCTCTCTCTCTCCTCCCCCTCTCTCTCCTCCCCCTCTCTCTCCTCCCCCTCTCTCCTCCCCTCTCTCTCCTCCCCCCTCTCTCCTCCCCCTCTCTCTCCTCCACTCTCTCTCCTCCCCTCTCTCTCCATCCATCTCTCCCCTTCCCCCTCCCCTCCCCTCCCCTCTTCCCTCTTCCCTCTCTCTCTCCTCCCTCTCTCTTTCCTCCCTCTCTCTCCTCCCTCTCTCTCTCCTCCCCCTCCCCCTCCCCCTCTTCCCTCTCTCTCTCCTCCCTCTCTCTCCTCCCTCTCTCTTTCCTCCCTCTCTCTCTCCTCCCTCTCTCTCCTCCCTCTCTCTCTCCTCCCTCTCTCTCCTCCCTCTCTCTCTCTCCTCCCGCTCTCTCTCCTCCCGCTCTCCCTCCTCCCCCTCTCCCCTCTCCCCCCTCTCTCTCCTCCTCGTCTCCCCCTCCCTCTCTGTCCTCCCCATCTCTCCTCTCTCCCCTCCCTCCCTCCCTCCCTCTCCCTCTCCCTCTCCCTCTCTTTCTCTGACTCTTGTATTTAATACAAACACAACATCAAGACAGACTGAATGTGTGAGTGTATGTATATATAAAAATCGCACACAGCACACATTACAGACATCACAGGGAAATGCCATCACTGCATGGATTAGATGTTACATCTGACTTTCACAGAATTCCACAGGTTCTTTCTTGTTGACAGATAATTTACCGTTAACATCCTCCAATAATAATAATAATAATAATAATAATAATAATAATAATAATAATAATAATAATAATAATAAATAATAATAATAACTATAAAAGCATCACAGCAAACCACAGCACATACCCAAGGCACACAGCTGCGCTCGGTAGTGAAGTGAAAGCACGTTATAAAAATAAAACTACTGAACAACAATAATAATAATAATAATAATAATAGTAATAATAATAATAATTATTATTATAATTATAAGAAGAAGAAGAAAAAGACTTGAAGACACGAAAAATTCAAACAACTACCGACCACTAACACGTCTCAACACCACCTACAAGATCCTCACTTCGATACTAACTGAAAGAATATACACTTTCCTTGAACAGAATTCTATCCTTCCCACAAGCTCAAAAAGGTTTTAAAAGGAATTCTTATGGATGCAAAAATCAATTACTTATAAATAAAATGATTGTCGAGAATTGCCGGAGCAAAAAGAGGAGCCTGAGTATGGTATGGATAGACCATAGGAAAGTCTTTGATAGTGTCCCACACAATTGGCTACTCAAGGCCCTTGAGATATATAAGATCTCTCTTGTCGTCTCCAAATTCTTACAAGATAGCATGGCCAAGTGAAATACACATCTTCTTCTACACAATAGTAATGGGATGAGCCAATCTAATAACATCAGCATCAAACGAGGCATCTTTCAAGGTGTCTCCCTCTCCGCATTACTATTTTGCATGGCACTGATCCCACTCTCAAACAGGTATGGGTTCAAAATGTATGATACTATTGTAAACCATCTGTTTTATAATTGACGGTCTGAAGCTATTTGCTAGAAATGACGAAGAGCTAGTAGGGTTGTTAACAACTGTTAATGAGTTCAGCAATGACATCGGGATAGATCTTGGCCTTGATAAGTGTGCTAAAGCAACTATTGTGAGAGGCAAGCTCAAGTAAACAACTTCCATTGGATTAGATACCGACACTATTATCGACGAGCTTGACCCAAAACGAAGCTATAAATATGAACAAAAACGTATGAAGAAAACGTAGAAGCTATATCCTGATCCTCAATACTACACACTACTCAAAAATTAGCCCTTCTAGGAACAGCCCACATCCTACGCAAGACACTGTCAATTCGATAATCCAACCTAAGCAAGACAACTCACAGATACACGGCACTGTATAAAACAATTACCTACCGAAATGAACTTCCACTAGCAAGCTAGATAACCAACACATTGCAGATAACCAACACATTGCAGATAACCAACACATTGCAGATAACCAACACATTGCACTTTTAACACACTATACAAGCAATAATACAGCAAAAGAGTGCACCACACCACAAGAAAAGAAAAAAAAACTAAATACAATATCAGGAAGAGTTTGGGCTCTCCCAACAACAGAAAAAAATGCTGCACACACCCAGCAAAACTGAGGTGTAGCAGGTGATGAAGTAGAGATTTGCCTCAAACTACCAAATGCTGAAAAACTATATCATAATAATAATAATAATAATAATAATAATAATAATAATGATAATAATAATAATAATAATTGCAGTACCAGGCAGTGGC
The DNA here is from genome assembly GCF_046866305.1 of Octopus bimaculoides. Lineage (NCBI taxonomy): Eukaryota > Metazoa > Mollusca > Cephalopoda > Octopoda > Octopodidae > Octopus > Octopus bimaculoides. The sequence continues at coordinate 17,128,279 of NC_142930.1, read as the reverse complement.
TCTCATGGCTTCTGATCTTAACTGATTGGAAGTGTTATCATGTACAGTGTTTTGTCTTGGTATAAAAGAAGGGCTACAGCAAATATTCTGCTCAATACCACAGATTTGCTTGTCAGTCGTTTGACCCTCACCAGTTGAACATTTCCCTTGTGGCTGACGATATGTGCATCTCTGATCATGAGCAGAAGTAGTGGGGGAGCATCATAGCCATGTGTTAAGAAGAATTCTTTGGGGTTTGGATAATTCAGCTTTGGAAACATGGGTGTTTTGCTCAACATCCTTAAACAAACCTTATCCAGGGACCTTTTGAGCGGGATGGGCTACTCGACCTGAAGAAAATTCTAACTGGGCCCCACCTGTGAGGTCATACGCTGTTTATCTTGATATGAGATCTCCATGTCGCGCACATATGGTTGTGATGCATGTGCCTGGTGTACTCTTATCAGACGGGTAGTCAGGATGGGTATATTGGGCTTCGTATATTTTACCCCAGTGTCAGTTTGATGGCATGCACTGCTCTCTTACTCAATAATAATAATAATAATAATAATGATGATGATGATGATGATGATGATGATGATGATGATGATGATGATGATGATAATAATAATAATAATGATTTCTTTTATGGTGATAATGAATAGGAAGGGAAGAAATAAAATGACCATTGGACGGCATATCAACCATCAACCTCACACAAAGATTCGTCATACCAAGAAACCACCAAACCCACCAAGGTACCTGACCACTACCACTGACACTGCCAACAACTTCAAACTATGATCTTTTAAACTCAGACCTTTCTGAACCCTAAACCATAACCGACACCACCACCACCACCACATACATATACATATGTATGTATGTATGTATGCATGTATGTATGTGCACACACATCATTGTACATCAACATCCATTCCTGAGCTACCCGGTAGCACCACCACCACCGCCACCACTAGCTTAACCAACCACTGTTTATTTACTCATGCCTGTCTCTTTACCCAACACAGTTCGATATTTCACCTGAAGAACACGAACGAACATTCCAGCACCACCACCACCCCACCACTGCCACCACTTCTGCCACCACTTCAAACACCTTCAACATTGCCTTCTACATCTCCGCCTTTTCCGCATTCGCTTATTTGTTCAACATTATTATTGTTGTTTTTGTTGCTATTATTATTATTATTATTATTATTATTATTATTATTATTATTATTATTATTATTATTATTACTTCCTTGTTTTCCTCTCGATCTCTCTTTTGTCTTACTTCATCTTTTATGTAAATATATTTTCTTCTTTCATTTTTAATCTTCAAAATTATTTGCCGCGCTCTTCAGGTTTGCGCTTCCGTACCTCCATCCGCCTACACACACACGCACACACACGCACACTACACGCACGCACGCACGCACGCACACACACACACACACACACACACACACACACACACACACACACACACACACACATTCTCCAGTGATGAGTGATAGCAACACCTTTAACACTTTAGAAATTGTGCTACTAGTGCAGGTTCAATTCCTGGCTAAAAAGTTTAAGTAAATTTCGTTTTAATTTCAACTCATAGTCGTATTTCATAGTATTCCATTTATCGTATGTTATATACACGTCACTTTTGTTTATTCATTCAAATTGCTACATTTATTATACAGGAGTGGTGTGTGGTAAGTAGCTTGCTTACCAACCACATTGTTCCGGGTTCAGTCCCACTGCGTGGCACCTTGGGCAAGGCCGACCAAAGCCTTGTAAGTGGATTTGGTAGATGGAAACTGAAAGAAGCTCGTCGTATATATGTATATATATATATATATATATATATATATATATATATATATATATATATATATATATATATATATATATGTATGTTTGTGTGTCTGTGTTTGTCCCCCCAACATCACTTGACAACCGATGCTGGTGTGTTTACGTCCCCGTAACTTAGCGGTTCGGCAAAAGAGACCGATAGAATAAGTACTAGGCTTACAAAGAAGTCCTGCCTGGGGTCGATTTGCTCGACTAAAGGCGGTGCTCCAGCATGGCCACAGTCAAATGACTGAAACAAGTAAAAGAGTAAAAGAGTAATATAGTCATATTAAATACAAATAATTTTAAAGAGTTAAAGTGTTATTAGCTTTACTTCTATTTTCTAGAAGGTGTTGTATTCAGTGGTTTTTAAATTAAGCAAATTATTGAAATTTAGATTGTTTATCTCAGCGGAATCTTAATCAATAATATTTTATTGTTTTAATCAAAAAGCGTTTATTTAAAAAGTTTTATTTCCTATTCTGCAAACTCAATATGCATATTGAGCAATATTTATATTTCCTGTGATAGTTTCTCCATAAAAACGTTCCTCGTCAACTGTTCTCACCGTTACGGTGTTTTTAGCTAATTTAAAGAACCTTGGTTGCTATTTCTATCAGGCTGAAAAGCATATAATCGCTCTTACGTTTGTGAATATATGTATTTATGGCTATTAATATTTTCAGCAGACGATGAATGTCAAAGAGAATTTTTAACACAAATATGTTATTCAAAGTATTAACGTAACATTTCCGTGAAATATATTAGCACTTCATGCATAAACAAAGTGGTAAATGATAAGTTTCAGTGAAATATTTTTATTCGCGATTAGGAATGTTCCCATTACTGTTTGCCTGATTTTATATCGAGAAATATTCTAGTAGAATATATGGGCATATACATGCATAAATGTATACATGTATGTATGTATGTATGTATGTATGTATGTATGTATGTATGTATGTATGTATGTATGTGTGTTTATACATATGTATATATGTATACAAACAAGCATATAAACATACATGCATATAATCAACAATATTACTGCTGACGCAGCCATGATCACACAGCATCGAAAGGCACTATACATAGGTGTTTGACCTTCTAGAAATAATAACGAAATTTCCCTGATACCACATATTACCATCTTAAAAAAAGAAGATGAGATACCATAGTATTAAATACATTCTACCTTGAAAAGAAAAGTGGGTTGGTCACAGTTGTAACGCATTTAGTTATCTATTTATGACAGCTTGACCAGGATTGTGCTACTATGACTACACAACTAAAGAAAAGAAAAAGTTGCTATAAGAAAGTTATACATATGAAAGTTTCCTCGTAATTGTCTCAAAGATTAGAAGTAGCTGCTAATTTTCCTTAAAATTACTCCCCAAAAAGAAAGGGAGAATCATGAATCCAAGTAAACATCGTCTTGAATAGATTAAACATTATATCTTGAATAAAAGAGCGGAATGTTCCCAGTTTCAACACTTTTGATTTTGGTCTGCTCAATCAATTTGGTGTTAGAGCTAAACAACAAGAACATCGACAACAAAAGTAACAGCTATCACCAATATTCCCATAACCCGCTACTATCATAGCTTAGTAGCAAAACAAAGAAAAGGAAAAAAAGAACCGAGTACCTCGGTTAACCTCCAACCTCAACACCCGAGAAGTAAAGCAAAGTAAATAATTTAGAAAAGAAAAAAAAAATCCACAAATAATTTGGAGGGCATGTAATAAAACAAGTGGGTATTAACCGTTTATAAAAACTAAAAATAATAAGGTTGTATGTATGTATGTGTTCGTGTGCGTGCGTGCGTGTGTGTGTGTGTATACATCTAATAAAATAAATAGAGGTGGTCATCCTTCAGGTGTATGGGAAACTAATGAAAGGCAGCTATTGTTTTCAGTAGACAGGTCAATGGAGTTTAATGTTTGTTATTTAGTGTCCCTGCGGGCAAATATTGACTTAAGCATATGTTTGTTTGTACAATGGATGGACGTAACTTAGCCTTCTCGGTAAGCTAAGACCCGAAGACCAGAGACCAAACGGATGGCTTACATATGTGTATGCGTGTGTGATCGTCTGTTAAATTGAGATTATTTTTTTTTAAAGATAGTTTAAGGATAACAACGGAACATTTGTTTATGGAAGGACTCGATGTTACGAGCAGAATAAAATATGTTCAAAAGTTCAAGTTGCCAGGAATTTTACAAGAAATTTGATTCTACTTTCAATATTGATTTTTTCCATCAGCAATGTTCCGACGATATTCTTATATTAGCTTCAATGTATATATATGTAAAGAAGTAATGCATAAGTACATATACACAAGCATGTGTGTATGTATGTCACTGCTCAGTTTTATTTCAAGATTTCTTGCCAATAGAGAAAGAACCGGTTTCTAACCCATATCTAAGGCTTCTTCATTGGAATTTCAGCATCAACAACAGGATATTTTTGTATGTATGTATGTATGTATGTATGTATGTATATGCGCAGGTTTGTATGTTTTGCTTTATGTATGTATGGCATGCTCATATATATTGAAGTGATAAACTTTTAGACAGTTTTACAAATTTTTAAAGTTCAAGCGATGGACTGGCTCTATAGTCTTCGACTATACATATGCTTAATTCGAATACTTTTCTTCGTGTTTAAAGGATAAACACCTAATTGTTATAGCATGTGATCGACCACTTGGAATAAAAGAATGTGAGTATACTACGGGATTTCATTGTAATAGTTTCATTTCTGTCCTTTCAATCGAATCTTTCTGTTGAAACTAATTTAGTATGCTCATTCTAATAACGTTTCTTATTTTTTAAAGAGAGATGGAGAGACCGTCATGAAGCATTGGATTTATGGATTTATGGATTTTAATTGTAGTTAATGCTACACTTATCAGTCTAAATAAGGCTTTAGTTTGTTAAATTTCTACTGACAACTACAAGTAGTAGAAATTAATCGCAGAATCTCATAGAAATTCAACAACCAGTTCTCTTGTTATGATATAGCAATATCTGCATAAGATTATTACAATTCTCATATCTGGGGAAATGTTATTGCTAAACATTACAGTGTGTTTAAAAGAAAGCCGTCTGCCTAATCTGTGAAGAGCCATTTACCAACATTCTGCAGTCTCTGAAAAATTCACAGGCGTGTTGTCTTATTATTCAGCTTATTACATCACAGCTATAATGACCTCTGTGTCTCTGAACTAACTCTTTGCAATAACATCGTCACCCGTTCTCTTCTTTTATGTTCGTTTCCTTACTTCTCATTGTTTCTTCTGCATTTCACCTCAGACTCCCGGTAGTATTAAATATATTTCTTCCTTTTCTTTCCTAAAGAACAACATTCCAAAACTCTTTCAGCACTTACATTTATGCTATAGACGTAAACCTATAGAGATTCAGGCTGACCCTCATTAATTTCGAATGCCGTGGCCGTTTCCTTATCTTAACTAAAACATAAAAACATCCGAGTGCATAACGAAGACACAGATTCCGGCTGCCCTCAAACATAATTCGTTTTTTCTTTCATTTTATCCGCGAATAATACATTGATTCATTCCATAGGCATGCGACTAGCTAATGGGAAGCCTCTAGAGAGTCGCTCAACCTACTAAAGATAGCGCAAAAATCCTTCTTCGGCTCACAGCAATGACGATGACTTAGTCAGAAAGCAACTCACAACCGGAACAGGAATTGTTGTTACCAATGATGTCTAACTCCAGCATTAAACCTATTTCAGATAAAATCTATACAAAACTTCCTTGATGTGTTTTCCCTTTCATATTAAAGAAGTTAAGGAGTTAGCTGAAGGAGAATTAAATTTTAGCAGTCTGAGGAATTGTATAGAGGCTCACTTGTTTGTTTTGCTTCTGCCATTGTCTTCCTCGTTGCTGTTGATTGAACCTTATCTTCCCTGAACAAGCAAATATATTCCAATCGTGACCATCCTATATGTGCCAGAATCTCTATACCACACTATCCAACGTGTCTTTTTTTTATAACACAATAGAACTTGATTTGAGAAAGATTTTACTTTTATTTGTAGTTGGTCAACATATCGCTCAAAGCTCCACTTCCTTCAAGCTAATGTGGTGATGCTTTCTACCACGGAGTCAGTCATCATCCCCAACCAACGAACAAAAGTTGATCATGCTCAGTAATTGAATCATCGACCACCTTCGTACATTCAGTTCTTGATACACAATGTGAAGCTTATTTCGTTTTTATCGTTATTGTATCCACCACTGACCACATCATTCCCTTTCACATACCATCCGGAAGTGGGGTACAGTACTACCAGAAAGAAAGACAGAGGAAGTGACGTGGCAATTGAATGATACAACAATACTATTAGCAACAATATTCCCCCTTCTTTTTTTTTTTTTTAAAAGAAAAAAGGAAGAGAAGATTTAAATGGAATGAAATAAAGTTAAGAAAATATTAGAAAATAAAAAGCAGAGTTTGAACTTAAAAATCATTTTCCTGGAATGAATCAACAGAATTATGCTGGTAGTATATATACATGACATACCTAAAATCCTATGGGAAATCTTTCCCTTCTCATGATGAGTTTGCAAATCTCACAAAATATTCGTGACTTCCTCTCTTTCAATAAAGACAATAAAGAGGCAAAATGCAAACACCCACCCGCATACCTACACATAGACACACATACACATAGACACACATACACATACCAATAAATATATAGATACTACGCACATACTAATACACGCATACAACAAGATTACCTTTAAACATTTATACATCAACAAATACATTTATTCAAATCCACACAGAATATTGAATGTACATATATACACATAAACGCACGTAAAACACACACTGAAAGAATGACACGATATATATATATATATATATATATATATATATATGCATAGATTCACATGTCTGCAAACACACAGAGATGTGTGTACGTTCCGGCAAATTACAAAAACGCATGAATACAAATATTGACACCAACATACAAATAATAATACAAACATCTACGCTCGGAGAAATATAAAAAAAAAAGCAAAGAAACCAACAGAAACAACCACATACATATACGCACATATCCATACTTATAAATCTTTCTCTAAAATAAGAGTATTCCTATGGTATGTATGTGTAAGTATGTGAGTATGTATATGAGTGTAACCAGAGAACAGGAGGAAGTTATACTCAAACAGTCGGCCTGTAAGCAATAATGTGACACTGCTAAAGTCACCTAAGGACCAAATGGTGTTCAGTGCTAAGCCGAATGACGGACTCAGTAACCAACAAGCAAATTAATTGGAATGAATTTCAGTATAAGATGTAGTTTGTCTAAAATCTACTCACGCACATGTGGAGGCGCAATGGCCCAGTGGTTAGGGCAGCGGAATTGCGGTCATAGGATCGCGGTTTCGATTCCCAGACCAGTAGTTGTGAGTGTTTATTGAGCGAAAACACCTAAAAGCTCCACGAGGCTCCGGCAGAGGATGGTGGCGAACCCTGCTGTACTCTTTCACCACAACTTTCTCTCACTCTTACTTCCTGTTTCTGTTGTGCCTGTAATTCAAATGGTCAGCCTTGGCACACTCTGTGTCACGCAGAATATCCCCGAGAAGTACGTTAAGGGTACACGTGTCTGTGGAGTGCTCAGCCACTTGCACGTTAATTTCACGAGCAGGCTGTTCCGTTGATCGGATCAACTGGAACCCTCGACGTCATAAGCGACGGAGAGCCAACAACTCACGCACATACCTTATGAACTAACATGACTTGAATTGAACAAAATTGTTTGTCTTTATCTCTTCATTAAAAATGTCTCTTATTTTCTATTTCTTATATGTTTCAGTCATTTGACTGCGGGCCGCTGGAGCACCGCCTTGAAGAATATTTAGTAGAGTTAATCGACCCCAGTATTTACTTTTTTACGGCCTGGTACTTATTCTATCGGTCTCTTTTACCGAACCGCTAGGTAACGGGGACGTAAACACACCCCCACACCAACACATAAAAATGTGGATGAACTTCTTTTCATTGAATCCATTTAACCTTCATTTCACTATTAAATAATAAAAATCATTCTTCGCGAGACGAATCTTTAGTTTGCAATGGAAAGTACCAATAAACGAGCAACTTTCTCTCTCTCTCTCTCTCTCTCACTCACTCGACGCGCTCTCTCTCTCACACACATACTCTCTCTGTCCTTCTGTCTGTCTTTCTGTTTGCCTCTGTCTTTCTCTCTCTCTCTCACTCTCTATGCATGTACACACACACAGACAGACACACACACACAGACAGACACACACACACACACACACTTCTCAAGCATCCGCATGTGCATTTGCGTGAGTATATCTTTTTACACACAGTCACACATTAAGTTATCAAACTTCACTGGATGATGAAATATACGACAGAGTGAAATGTATTATTTATATGCAACACCTTACTGCTCTCTGATCCACCTACATATACATATAGGGATACAAACTTTGGTTAGATACTCTTCACACACACACACGCACCCCCCCATTCATAAACACACATAAGTTTATGCATATATGCATGCATGCACTTACCCACCAACTTGTATATAAGTACATATATATTTATATATATATAATTATATATTCATATATGTATATATATATATATGCATGTATGAATATATAACTATATATATATATAACTATATATATATATATATATATATATGTATTTAAAGATACACGTGCTGACGCACAGACATATGCATACACACAGAAGTACTCACACGCATATTTAAAATACCCACCCACCCTTGTATACAGGCATACATATATACATACTTATATAAAAACAACATAGACATGCATACATACATACATATATATATAGAGAGAGACATACATACAATCCATCGAAACATATGTAGACATATATCAACATATACCTCGGCAATGGCTGTCAGCGTTTAGTTTCCCTAATGACCCCTTTAAATGGATCGAGCTGACGCATTATTTGACAGGAACGAACCGAAATGGGAAGGTAGGTATTAAGGTATATGGCACAAAAAAATAAAGGGGGCTCTTCGTAAGAATCACCTTTGACATCTTGACATTTGACATACGAGTGACAAGACAAACTGAAGAGCTGATTGGTGGCATCTGCTTTCTTCCTTGCATGACAGCCGTACATTTATTTACTATTATTTAACATAGTTGTATGCATATATATATATATATATATATATATATATATATATATATATATATATATATATATATATATATATATATATATATATATATATATGTATATACATATATATATATATATATATACATGTATGCACATAGACATACACACGCATACATATAAACACTTGAATGCAAAAGCATATGTGTGTGTATGTAGATATATTCATGTATCCGCACGTGCATCTGTATGTGCCTACGTGCGCACATACATAGATACCTGAATACCTGAGTACATACAAAAATAAAGCAAAATGCAAGTACTTTGGCAAGCGAGAAATAGCTGCCAGAGCACCCACAAATCACGTTTCAGGGTTGGGAAAATATACGTAGATGTTAACGTTATCCTAGAACCCATACTATGTTGAAAAATAACGTTTGGTTTGTCAGGACTGGCTTTGATCATAGTTCTTCTACTCTATCGAAGATGGCCTGGGATTTTGGTTCCTGGCTACATCGACCTTTGTTATGACTAGGTAGTTAGCCGACCATCAGCATGCCGCAGAATTTTTTAGTTTCATAAATATTATCGTTTTAGGGATCCAGGATAAGACTGAGTTGATGTACTGGCAATCTTTATATCGTTGTTATTTTTAGTTTTAAACGATGTTTCAGTTTATTAACAAACCGGAGGTGAAGTGGTTGTGTATCAATTTGACCTAATAACACCACTAAATATCTGCAATAGAATGGCTTGTCGCAAACATGCACATGCAACAATAATTCTTTTAATTAATATAGTATATATAAACACATATATATACATGCACACACACACACACACACTCACACACACCACACACACGTATAAATATGGAGAGAGAGAGACAGACAGAGAAAGAAAGGAAGTGAGAAAGGAAAAAGAAAGAAAGAACGAAAAAGAAAGAAGGAAATAAATAAATATATAAATAAAGAAAGGTTGAAAGAGTGAATGAACGAATGAATGAAAGAAAGAAAGAAAGAAAGAAATGCTGGTCATGAATCTTCAGTGCTGAGAGAGTTCATTAGAAAACGATTGGATGTCTGGCACCGCACATGCAGAAGATATATATATAGATATATCTGTTCTTTTATGCATTTCAGCCTAAAGGCTGTGTCCATACTAGGGTACATGTGTGTGTCTCTATGCATGTACATCTATATATGTACATCTATGTATGTACACACACACACACACGCGCGCGCATACATATGTACGTCCATTGTTGAATATTTTATGTTAATAAGTTATATTTAAAAGTAACCATAACAGATGAATTTAAGCTCCATTTCTTTACCACTCTTGCCAGTTCTACCCTATCTCTCCCTTTCTCCCCCCCTCTCTCTCTCTCTCTCTCTCTCTCTCTCCTTCTCTCTTTGTTTCTTATTTATTGTCTTAGAGTTTCAGAGAAAATGCTCTGCGGAATTGGTTGCAGTTCTTTACAATCTGAGTTCAAAGCCCTCCAAGATCATCCTTACCTTTCACCCATACGGGATAGATAAAAGATCAAATACCAGTTAAATACGGTCCCATTATGCAACTAATCCTTTTCCTTATAAATCTATTGATGTACTTTAATCAGAATCCATTTATATTCTCTTTTACTCCTTTACTTGTTTCAGTCATTAGACTGCGGCCACAAAAACATTTTAGCCGAATGACTCCAGTGTTGTTTTATGTTTTATCGACTCCAGTGTTGTCTTATTTTTTTTAAATGTTTCTAAGTTACGGGGGGGGGGGGCGTAAACACACCAACACCAGTTGTGAAGCTGTGTGTGTGTGTGTATGTGTGTATGGAGGGAGAAACAGACAGACAGAAACGCACACACATATATATACGACGGGCTTCTTTCAGTCTCCGTCTACCAAATCCACTCAGAAGGTTTTGTTCGGCCCGAGGATATAGAAGAGGTCACTTACCCAAGGTGCCATGCAATGGGACTGAACCCGGAAGCATGTGGTTGGGAAATTTGTATATAATATGAAATATATAATATTTTTTCGCCTGTTTTGGGGGGACAGTTCAACATAATATTTAATGAAGTATATAAAATATTTAAAGCATTTCACATTATCGTTTTACTATTATAAACAATAAAATTTCCATTTTATTGGATGATAATATTCTAAATACCAAAACGAAATTTCCCTCATGTCCCGGAGAGAAAATACTTAGCATTGTGTGAAAAATAAGTTTTGGAACAGAAGATAACCATCGGTAAATGAAAATGGTGGTGTAAAAAACAAAACAAAAATACAAAGGTGTCTTAATGATTCATAAATGACGCACTCATGAGCACATATATATATATATGCATATATTCTTTTTGAACCTATGTATATTTGTATGTATGTGTGTATATATACATATATATATATATATTTATTTATATATGTCTATAGACATATATGTACCTACTTAAGTATATATTTACTTATATATGTGTATGTACATATGCCACTGTATTTATATATCTCTACTCACACAAACACACACTCTTCTTCTGTTCCCCTTCTTTTCTGGTTTGCATTTTGTCTTAGCTTCTTTCTTTCTTTCTTTCTTACATATCCCCATCCCTTTCGCAGTACACAAAATAATACGTACATGTACACACACACACACAATCACACACATAGCCCCTGTCACTCTCTCTCTCTCACACACACACACACACACACACATACAGAAAGCCACAATCCGTCTCCTTCCAATCCACAACACGCTGATCTTTTAAATTGCACTTCAAGCAGATTGCTGTCAGACTATTAGAATCTCTTTAGAATTTACTTTTACTTTACTTGATCGTGGTTTCACACGCACACAAACACACTTAGACATACAATGACACACACATAAAAAAAAAAGTACACACAAAACACACGCACTTACGTATGTTAATATTGCCCCCTCACAAACACATACATGTATCTATCATCTCTATACATATATGCGTGTAGAGAATTATATATAAAATACATACCAGGCACTCTTCATCCACTTTCTCTCCTATAACACTACTTCCTCTCCTATAACACCACTTCCTCTTCCTTCTTCTGCTCTGTATTACCTCTCCCTTATCCCTTTAGCTACACCTGCAGTTGCCCTGCCTGTATTTGTCTTAACATTATTTATGTTTCCATTGAATAATTCCTTCTGCTAACAGCTTTCTTTTTATGGCATCTCTGCATACAATACACACACACACACACAAACAAACCACACACACATGCATGCATACATTTGTATGTGTGCGTGGATTCGGTGTTCACAGCTGATGAAGTAAGCACGCATGCGTCCTACGGTCTAATGACGTCATTCGTAGCCAAGTGATGTATTTTCCCAAATATTGATAAAAAAAAAAAAAGAATAATACATTTTCCACATGTTAGGTATTTCCAGGTCCGAGTGTACACGAACGTGTTGTATATACACGTCTATACTTCAGTCAACGCTGAAGTATATGAACACATATAGGAGCAGGCGTGGCTGTGTGGTAAGAAGCTTGCTTCCCAACCACATGGTTCCGGGTTCAGTCTCACTGCGTGCACCTTAGGCAAGTGTCTTCTACTATAGCTTCGGGCCGACCATACATACGCACGTACATACATACGTACATGCATACATACATGCATACATATACATACACATGCATATATATATAATGGGGTATATATACATATGCATGTGTATCGTAGTGTGGGAGGGCGTGGATGTGTGTGTGAGAGAATGTATGGGTGTTATGATAAAACTGATAGCTTTCAATTCTAGCGCCTCCAAATCCCTCTTACTATGACCTTTACCGTCACAACCACAATCACCGTCATCTTCATCAAAGCCACTCTCACTGCCACCATTATTACCATCGTCATCACTATCATCAATATCAGCAGCAAAACTAACATCATAATTAACATAACAGTCTTCAACTACCAGCATAATCTGCAGCATAAAAACAAACAACAATGAAGCAACGAAGACGACCTCTAAGTGATCGTTGGACTTAAAAAATGTAGCAGAAAAATTTTCCTCATTGTACTCGCTTGTCTGTTTTTAAAGAACATTTTAAATAATATGGCTGTAGGTTCCTTGCATATGATCGATCTCGATTACTGGGACCGCCTTGAAGCTCTGAAACTACTCTCTCCAGCGAACCTGCGAGCGGTACATCATTTCTACGATGTGGAGAATATACCGCCAGCATTGCCCAAACGACCTAAACATTAGTTTCAAGGTTCATCCAAAGCTGGGGCCACGGGCCATACGTCCCCTGCCCAATTCAGGATCACAACATATAGGTAGACTGCGACACAATTTCTTTTCCTCATCAGGCCCTGCCCTGTTTAACATTGCCCCAAAACTGATCAAAGAGGAAAAGGGCCCCGTCACCTTTAAACAGAATCTGGACAAATTTCTTCAAGGAATACCAGGTAAACCACCTATACTTGGATACAACTCACTCAACAAGAACTCCCTACTTGAATGGATTATGATACCACAAAACTTGACTCAAAAAGGATTTAGATAATCCTATCACGTGGTGCTATAAAGTTAGACATGGCCTGGACCAATCTTTGGTCGAAACATATCTAAGTTTATCAAAGTTTAAGTTTATGAAAAAAGTGGGACGCTCATGCTTGGAATGACTTTGATTATAGTTCTGTTTGATCACGGTTGAACAGTAATAACATAATAATAGTTTTTACCGTTAAACGATGGGATGGTCACGGCTGGCTTGCAGATTGTGGTGGTGTTAGAAATGGCGGTCATTACTTTTATCACGAAGCACACACACACGTGTGAATATCAATGATTGATGTGTTCGATCGGAGCTGACCCGGGGCTAAACAGCAGCAGCAGCACCACCACCATTAGCACCAGCACCACCAGCACCAGCACCACCACCACCACCACCACCACTACCAACAAACAACAACATATCCATAATCACATTATCACAAGCCATTAACACCAACGCAATGAATAACGTCAAAACCACCGCCACCACCACCACCATCACCATCACCATCACCACCACCACCACCACCATCACCACCATCACCACCACCATCACCACCACCATCACCACCATTACCATCACCATCACCACCACCATCAACACCAGTAACACAGCTATGATCAACACCGCCACAGCTGTGGCTATTATGACTTTATCCATCGTACGAAGAAGAGAAGTGATAGATAGTTATAGCAGTGGTAGTGGTGGTGGTGGTGGTGGTGGTGGTGGCGGTGGTGGTGGTGGTGGTGGCGGCGGTGGTGGTGGTGGTGGTGGTGGTGGTGGTGGTGGTGGTGGTAAAGGTGGTGGTGGTGGTGGTGGTGGTTTTTGAAGCAATGATTAAAGGAAGTGGAAAATAAATTAAACGGAGTGGAGAGTAAAGCTTAAAGCTAGGGATTGAAGAGGAGAGCTCACAAATGAATGGAGGAAGGTTCATGATCAGATCTGAGCTCTGCCTGCTGGCCAATAACTGGCTGGTCGAATAGCTGACGGGCAGGATGAATAGCTGCCTGGCTGGCTGGCTGGCTGGCTGGCTGGCTGGCTGGCTGGCTGGCGAGCTCGCCAGGTGGTTGGTTGTCTAGCTGGTTGAATTACAATGTCTGTTCTCGTAGATATTGCCTATAGACGACGGTAATAACTCCCAAATCATCAATTCCCTCATTCGTTTATCAGTCTAAGTCAGTCAGTCAGTCAGTCAGACATTTTCTTCTTTACATCCCTAATAGTTTATCTCTTCTTCTCTTCCTTCACCACCTTTTCCTCTAGCCTTCCAGCCAGCCAGCCAGCCAGCCAGTCAGCCAGCTAACCAACCCACCAGCCAGCCAGCCAGCCAACGAGTCAGTCACTCAGGCAGTCATCAGCCATGCTGCTGTCCGCCGGGGCCCAGTACAAGGAATAAGTTCACACCTTCTTACTGTTTGTGCAGCTGTGTCCCTCCTCATGACAAACTAGCCGGTCTGTTCCGTTCTCATTTGCTTTGTCTCCCTCTATCTCTCTCTGTCTCTCTCTCTCTCTCTTTCTCTCTCTCTCTCTTTCCCTCCCCCTCTCTCTGTCTTTCCCCCTCTCTCTCTCTCTTACCCTTCCCCCTCTCTTTCTTTCCTTCACACACACTCAAACACTTCCTAAGCTGCATTCTACTTTCACTTTCTGCCGCGATGCCACCACTTCTGCCTTGTTATTGTCATTATTATTAAAACCACCATCTAAGGCGGCGAGATGGCAGAATCGTTAGCACGCTGGTCGAAATGCTTAGTGTTATTTCGCCCGTCGCTACGTTCTGGGTTCAACTTCTGCCAAGATCGGCTTTGCCTCTCATCCTTTCGGGATCGATAAATTAAGTATCAGTGAAACACTGGGGTCGATGTAACCGACTCATCCTCTCCTCTTCAGGCCTTGTGCCTATAATAGAAAGGATTATTAAAACCACTAAGGCGGTGAGCTGGCAGAATCATTACCGCGCCGGACAAAATGTTTAGCGGCATTTCGTTCGTCTTCACACTCTGAATTCAAATTCAACCGAGGTCAACTTTGCCTTTCATCCTTTCGGGATGAATACTAGAGCTGATTTACCCACTACCCACAAATTGCTGGCCTTGCGCTAAAGTTTGAAATTATTGTAATTAAAACCACTGCAATCAGTTTTAAAACAATAAAGACGACAACGACGACGACGACCACCACCACTACCACCATCACCAGAACAACAAATTCACTATCAATATTATATCCAGACCAAATCGGCGAGCTGGCAGAAAAGTTAGCACGCCGGGCGCGTCTGTCTTTACGTTCTGAGTTCAAATTCCGCCGAAGTCGACTTTGCCTTTCATCCTTTCGGGATCGATAAATTAAGTAACCAATTACGCACTGGGATCGATCTAATCGACTGGCCCCTCCCCGCAAATTTCGGGCTTTGTGTCTAGAGTAGAAAAGATTATTATGTCCACACCCAGCAACTCCATTCCACTGTAACATTTATATATCATCTTACAAATATTCATATA
>NC_142930.1:17102201-17107201 GCF_046866305.1 Octopus bimaculoides | reverse complement strand
GTGTGTGTGTATTCATATATTCTCGAATTAGTGACTTCTTTTTTGTAAGCCACTTAGTACAAATCCGAATTGAATTATCTAAATCTGTCATTGTCTCACTTGAGTTATTTCCCTTAGCTCTCTCTTCATAATCATGCTTCTAAAATATCTTCATTCGTTGATCGAGCAGGTTTGAGAAGACTATCTTTCACTGACGTTGTCCTGTAAAGTGAAAACGTGTGTTACTGTGACCTTCACGGCTAACGACTATTAGATTTATTCCCCTTACGGATGTCAACTGAATTTACAGAAATTAATTCCAGGTTTCTTGGAATTATGCTCCCTTTAACACAGCTGAAAGTTTACAATTGCTATAAGGATTTTTCTTTGGAAACTTTCTTTGATTAAGAAGCAAATTTTAATCAAGAATTGTTCTGCATGCGTCATTTAGTACATTTTTTCTTACTTATATGCTTATACTTAAGTATGTTCATCTCTCTGCCTCCTCCTCCTCACTTCTCTGTCTCTCACTCTAAATATACGCTAATCTCCAGTAGTACACGATGTAACTATGCTAGCAAAGGCATGTCATCATAAACAGTGCTTCTCCTAGGTGGCTATGAGTGAGTCACCGTTCGGTTGCTGGACATACAAGATATGAAAGCTAATTATCCTTCAAAATCGCATGCAATTAAAGTAAATATGGAACCAGACATTGGATAATAAATTCCTGTATGCATTATGTCGGAGAAAAGCGTTGTTTTGTCATGGTTGGACTGCCTTGCATCACTGATCTTATATCAGAAGTTATCTTGAGCAAAACAAAAATGGCATAGCTTTAAATATGGTGAGTAGTGTAATTGGCATCCGTACTGCCATCGTAAATATCAATACCATTATCATGATGGCTAGTACTTAACAGCAACTTCAGCAATTAATACTAATATTCAAACACGATCACTGTGGTCATAACACCTACATTAACTCCATGGACAACAGCGTGTCAGTTACAAACATTGCTGTCATAAGCAATGTTGCCAGCAACAACAGTAGAGCTAATGAAGTTGTCACTACTCAGTCTGCTCGAACTGTTAGAGAGAGTAGACAAATTTTCCTTAGCAGCGACAATACGTTGGATAATGTGAATACTGGGTTTCTTGCAGATAGGAAAATGGCGGGACACCATTAATCGTAGATCTACTCAATCTGGGCTCATCCGGGGTGAAACATAACTAATAATAGCATGAACATTATATTGTCATAACAATAAAATTATCTTCATAATCAGGCATAGACAACAATTACATTGTCGCAAATGACAATAATGTTATCAGGAGAGAAAGTAGGACAACATCAGAAATATTGTCATAAGTACTATCAGAACAACATGACTACAGTCTATGGTTACAGTCTATGAAATCATCATAAACAACAATCTTATATTTATGTTCTCGGCGTTGATAACGGTATACAATCATCATAAAAGACGGTTGTCATCTTCATAATGATCACTGACACATTATAATTCGGATCTTTACATCCTGAGTTCAAATCCTGCAGAGGCTAACTTTTCTTTTCATATTTTCTATGTCTTTATCATTAATGTAGTAGTTCGATGATATCGACTGTCTCCTCCCCTCAAAACCGCTGAACTTATGTCTAAATTAAACTATGCACAGTATCCTTGAAGATCAAAATATTTACTACGAGCCAAAAAGGAAGCGTTTATGTCCTACTGTCATAAGAAAAGGAACGCTGGATAATTTTGTTCCCTATTCCCAACGAATTTGACAGAAAAATGTACTAGTGTTTCTTTGATCGTATTGCGATTGGCCAAGGGGTAACCAACCACAGTAACATGTTAGCAGTTATCATTTCAAAGTATAATAGAAAACCTCAAATTTGTTTTTGTAAGTTAATTATCGTAACGGTATTAACATCATACATATCGTTGGTACCATAATAATGACCGCAATCATGAGCTTTTCCAATAACCAGCACAGCGATTACCACTTCCATCAGCATCATAATACTCCTCATAGCTACATATTGTTCAAGCTATTAATATCATCCATTTCATTTCAAATATCGCATGCCATTGTCATAAATCTCAACATTTCTGCGAAGGCCATGAACACAACCTCTTCTCCCAAACTAAAACACTAAAAGGTATGTAAATATTTTGATCATAAACACAATAAACATAAATACGCTACTCTCGTCATAAGCACTAGCTTTAATGACGAAACTGTCAATACTAATGCTATGACATCAATACTTGAGTTGGAAATAACGTCTAGTTTGCTGTCTCAAATATCCTTTCTAATATAGGCACAAGACCTGAAATTTGGTGAGGAGGGGGTCAGTCAATTACATCAACCACAGTACTCAACTGGTACTTATTTTATCGACCCCGAAAGAATGAAAAGCAAAGTCGATCTCGGCGGAATTTGTATTCAGAACGTAAAGACGGACGAAATGCTGCTAAGCATTTCTCTCGGCTTGCTAACGAATCCGCCCAGGTCAGCGCTTTTCACTCTCTTAAATATGAATGTTAATATCATAACCTTAAAAGAATATCCAAAATAACCCATTCGTTCTCTGACGGCATCTTGGCTTACCAACGATACCAAATTTCACTGGTCACATAATCTCGTGTACATAAACGTAGCAAACACCTTAGAGAAAAAGAAAAAAAGTCGCATGATGTCATTTTGTGATTGTATTCAACCAACCAAACCACTTCATTTTGGCGCGGATCACTTTTGCAAGCTGATCATTTTGAGCCATATGTAGCTCATATAAAACAACATGGTTTTCCGTGGCTAATCAGGGTTTGTCGTAGGAACGCCCGACTTCTTGCCGTGAAACACGTTTCTTCGCACACACACTTTCTCACCCTTTATCATTCTCTCTAGCCCTCTCACATTCAAATATGAAGAAAACACTTTTACTAATAAAATACCGACCGGCTTGAGACCGTAAAAGACACAGATATATATATATATATATATATATATATATATATATATATATATATATATATATATATACAAAGAGAGAGAGAGAAAGAGAGAGAGAATTCACGAAAAAACAACAGACGAAGAAAGGTGGTGTAAACAACAAATGGATGTATTAGTATAACGCTCGGGAGTAGAGAAAGTCTTTAACGTTTCGAGCCTACGCTCTTCAACAGAAAGAAACAAGGAGAGGAACAAGGAGAGAAAAAAATATGTGTAGTGGTCAGCGATCTATATATATATATATATATGTATGTATGTATGTATGTATGTATGTATGTATGTATACCTTCTGACAGTCACTATATGAAAACAACAATATTTCGTCATTTCTTATGAATAGAATAGTTGCAGGATAAATTCCACGCAATGTGAACATTTTAGTTCTTACAAATTAATAAATATATTTTTTCTTTACTTTCTCTCTCTTTTCTATTACACGCACGCACACTCAGGCATGCAAGCCTGTGTGTGTGCCTGGCTGTGTGTATGTGTATGTGTGTGTGTGTGTGCGTGTGTGTGTGTACGTACATTGGCCAGTTTCTTTTCAGAAAAGACGCACCAAAACTTTTTAATTCTCTGAAAAAGAACTTAGTACGAAACATCCGAAATTTCCCTCAAAACAACATGAAATTTACTTACACTCACTCACCCCACAAATACACACACAAACACACACACACACATACACACGCGCGCGCACTTACACACGCAAGCGCATCTATATGTTATTCATATGTATATATGTTATAAATATTATGCGTTGTATGTATGTATATCTGTATGTATATATATATATATATATATATATATATATATACATACATATATATATATAAATGTATATATATATATATATATATATATATATATATATATATATATATATATATATATATATATATATACATATATATAAATGTATATATGTATATATATATATATATATATATATATATATATATATATATATATATATATATACATATATATATATATATATATTATATACACATGTACTTATTTTTAATATACATAAAATATATGTACGCATATATGTACGTGTGTGAATATTTATATGTATATATATATATATATATATGTGTGTGTGTGTGTGTGTGTGTGTGTGTGTGTGTGTGCGCGCGCGCATTTGTGAGTGATTGTATATACGCGTGTTTCGTCGTTTGTGTCTCTGTTTATATATGTACGTCTGTTTCTTTGTCTAGGTATCAGTTTGCACGTTGACTATGCCAGTATGCGAATATAAAGAGTACATAACCCATGCGTGTTCAGCCAATAATAGACGTCAATTCTTTTATATAAAACATGATGGATGCCTTTCTCTTTGGAAACAGATTTCTGCCAAATCTGAACTTCAACACCAACATTACTCCCCACCCTTCCGCGCCACCACCACCACCACCACCAGCACTACAACAATAACAACGTAAACGACAGTAACGTTTCACAACCACACCATCTTGTAATCACGACCAGCAGCAACAGCAGCAGCAGCAGCACCACCACCACTACCACCACCACTACCACTACCACCACCACCACTGCCACCACCATCACAACAACAACAGCAACGATAACGGAAAACCCAAAACTATGACGATCAAAATTACCACTTGCTGTATGTAGCACAGCATCATCTATCACCACCACCACTACCACCACTACCACCACTACCACCACTGCCACCACCGCCACCACTGCCGCCGCCGCCGCCGCCGCCACCACCACCACCACTACTAACATCAGCATCATCACTGTTGCAGCCAGCAAAACACTACCATACTAACACCAAAACTACTATTTCTACCACTACTATCATTACTACTACTACTACTACTACTACTACTACTACTACTACTACTACTACTACTACTACTACAACTAGCACTACCACTTCTACTTCTACTACTGCTGCCGCCACTACTACTCTACTCCAAAATCTACTACTACCACCACCACCACTACAGAAATAATCCTGAA
>NC_142930.1:17094701-17097201 GCF_046866305.1 Octopus bimaculoides | reverse complement strand
AAAATACATAGAACAGATATGAGCACAAAATACCTGATACTAAATTGTTGATCCGATGAGAGGAAGGGAACAGATGGGTAGAGAGGGAGAGAGAGAGAGAGAGAGAGAGAGAGAGAGAGAGAGAGAGAGAGAGAGAGAGAGAGAGAGAGTAGGAGAGAGAGAGAGAGTAGGAGAGAGAGAGAGAGTAGGAGAGAGGGAGCTTCAGTGAGTGGGTGAGAGATAGTCACTAGCTTTAAATATGCTTCTGAAAGACACAAGCACAAAAAAAAAATTGAAAATAAAAAATAGATAAAATAAAAACAAATTTTAAGATGTGGAATAAAACAGAAATACAAGTGGTATATTATTACATGGACAGCGAAGTTCAAGGACATTTCTAAATCCTAGTGCATACATAGATATTAGAGGCAAAAGGAGGACAGGGAGGAACAAAAGAAGAAAAAGAAGAAGAAGAAATAGAAGAAGAAGAAGAAGAAGAAGAAGAAGAAGAAGAAGAAGAAGAAGAAGAAGAAGAAGAAGAAGAAGAAGAAGAAGAATAAGAAGAAGAAGAAGAAGAAGAAGAAGACCTCGTGTCTCACCACATATTTCTGTATTTCATATTAAAAAAAAAATATCTATCTTCCCACATTTTTGCATTTTATTTATCCTACTGCTTTGTTTAAAGCCAACAGCAGATAAAATAATGGTTGTTTGGAGAGTCGTGTGGATTCATTTCTTAAATCCTTAGTAGTTATAATAGATTTCCTTCCTCTTTCTCCTCCACCTCACGAAAACAACATTCACACTTAGAAACGTATAGATATAAAGGGACGGCCATATTAAAGTCTTGTGCGGCCATCTTACCGTAGCTTGTATTGCTCTGCAATTTTTCGCTCAAACAGCAATGACAAAGCATTCCTTTAGGATAGGGCGGTGGGGGCTGAAACAGAATGTGAGGGTCTCAATCTTTTTGATCGTACACCGACAATGTTGTCTGAGACGGAAAAAACATATGCTCTACCATTTTGTGTTCATCCTTCTATTTATTTTGTTTGAATCACACACACACACGTACATGTATATATATATATATATATATATATATATATATATATATATATATATGGTATATTTTTATTTCTTACGAGTATATATGTACGAAAATATTTATAAAAAAGAACTTCAATAAAAGGGAAAATGTTTTAAAGTGATTTTTGAAATACGTGACATACGATACACACGCACGCGCATGCATATATATATATATATATATATATATATATATATATATATATATATATATATATATATATATATATATATATGCATATATATACATATATATATATATATATATATATATATATATATGCATGCAAACATGAGTATGTATATGCGCAGATGTATACATAAACTCAGCGCCCCTAAACTTTCCCACACACTCATCTACCTTTTATTTAATGTATGTATGTATGTATGTATGTATGTGTGTATATATATGTATATCTGTGTGTGTATATATATATATATATATATATATATATATATATATATATATATATATATATATATTAGCTGGGCCCCGTGCCGTCAGAAATGACGACAAATTGTAGTATTTTATACATAAATAAGGTACAAAACCAAGATTTTGGTTTAATAATTCTTTTATTACTAAATTTTTAGTGAAAAATCTATCCGCAACTAACATCCTTTCACTGCTTGTTTCCTTCAAAAGAATTTTCAAGTTTTCCTTCCTTCTTGTCCGATTTAAGGCCACATAAAGCTGGCCGTGACTAAATACGGGAGCTGGCAAGTAAATACCAAAGGCAGTGTTGAAACGTTGTTTGATTTTTCTTTTCAGCGTTGAATGTTCACCATCCCACTTGTATTGCACACACACACACAAAACACACACAAATACACACAAATATTCACATACCTCCCTTTTACATACACGCATATAAACTCACACCTAAGGTCTCAAAATGACCCTTTTCGTTGAATTATGAGCACAGAAATCCTCCGTTGAACCAATACTAAGAGCATTGAATCTAGCTTATACTGGTTCAAAGAAGACGGCTGAGGCATACAGTGCACGTCTAATTTTCCCTTAGGATAATCTACGACGAGGGACATAGAAGTCTATGTAAAGCATGTAGACAAAAGCTGCATCCGCTAAAAGACGACCTAAATTTATTTCATGAAGAGCAGCATAAATTCTTCAAGAATGAAAAGTATCGCTGCAGATTGTTTACTCTGGCGGTTTCAGCAAGGAACAAAGAGGCATGTAGCCAGATAAACCCCAAGATTTATATGATCCACCTTCGATGGACATTCCGCTTCAAGGATTGCGAGATACAGTCTTCAAAGGGCGTAGAAATGAAGATGTTCACCATCTGATATCATTGGTAATCGTTAGTAAACCAGTGTGTGAGTGTCTGTATGTACTAGTATATATATATATGCGTATGTGTGTGTGTGTGTGTGTATGTATGTACGTGTGTGTGCCTGTGTGAGTTTG
>NC_142930.1:17079701-17092201 GCF_046866305.1 Octopus bimaculoides | reverse complement strand
GTGTTACAGTTCTTTTCATTTTATCTTTCTTTGCCAAACTAGAATTTTAAGCAACATTTCTTCTATACAACTAGTAAGAAAAATCATTCATATTTTACAATAGACAAGTTTTCCATGTTAAGTTCCTTTGGCATTCAAAGTCGCACGAATGCGCAAATGCTCAAATACATACGCACAATCATGCACGCACCCATACGAAAACACGCACTCTGTGACTCTCTCACATATAGGCACAATTGGCTGCGTATATATATATATATATATATATATATATATATATATATATATATATATATATATATATATATTTAATAGTTGGAGTAAAACGCATATTTTATTTTGTCCGAGTTATTTATTAATTAGGAGAAAATAAATACATATGATATAATATAATATATATATATATATTTATATGCATATATATTTGTGTGTGTGCATGGATCAAACTGTTTTGATCCATATATTTTGAGTGCCCCTCTTCTGTTTGTCCACTCACTCGTACACACACACACACACACACACGAACATACATCTTACAAGGGTGTATGGCTTGTTGATATATAATCCATGCATTCGCTAAGTGTTCAAGAAGTTTCAATCAGACATAGACACGCTCTGGGTCCCTATACACTCGAAGCAGAAGTAAATCCACGATGTAACAGCTGGAAGAACAGAATCCTGGAACAGCGGTCTGGCTGATTATCATTGAAAGCCGCGTTGACTAAAACAACGTGTAATGAAGTATCTTGCTCAAGGGCACGATGCATCACACGCTCCAAGAATCTTACAATCTCTTAGATGGTTTGGCTGTAGATTGTGAATCTCTTAGGCCACTTGCCTTCGCTGGGTGTGTGTGCGTGTGTACGTACAAACACGCGCACACATACAAAGGTGGACTTAGAGATAGCACACCAAAACTTAATGCCGGCTACTAGGGACTTCCACGTCGTGAAAGGTAGAAGGACGTGCGCGCGCATACAACGAGTTTTCATACATTTTTCCAAGATTCACTCACAGGGTCTTGGTTGTCTCAAGGCTATAGTAGAAGAGACATAGGAGTCATAACTTCCCTGAAGATCCTGTGCACCCACAAGGAGAAACTCAGAGTAGCGAAAGACACATTCCACCAAAATAAAATATATTATTAATCTCTACAACAGCATTGAGCGATCATTTTACCATTGCTATAGTATATATATGTGTGTGTGTGTGTGTGTGTGTGTGTGTGTGTGTGTGTGTGTGTGTGTGTGTGTGTGTATGTGTGTGCGTGCGTGTGTGTGTGTGTGTGTTGAGCGGCTGAACTCTACACGTCTTTTATATTCTCTGTGTTTATTTCCTCTTATTACTTTCCTTACTATCCGATAAAGAGCGTAGGCTCGAAACGTAAAAGACGTTTTCACTTTTCCCGAGCTGCAAACTAATACACTTGCTTGTCGTTCATATACCTGTCTTCGTCTTTTGTTTTTCTATAAATTTCAACTATATATATATGTATGTGTGTATACACACACACACACACACACACACACACACACACACACACACACACACACACACATATATATATATATATATATATATATATATATATATATATATATATACATACACACACATACACACACACTCACATATGTTATATATATATAGAAAGAGAGACATTGTGTGTGTGTGAGTGTGGAGGAGGTGAGAGAGAGAGAAATAGACAGATAGATAGATAGAGAGAGAGAGAGAGAGAGAGAGAGAGAGAGAGAGAGAGAGAGAGAGAGAGAGAGAGAGACAGAGAGAGAGAGAGACAGACAGAGAGGGAGAGAACGAGCGAGGAAGAGAGAGTGAGAGCAAGAGAAGGTGAATGTACAAATATATTCTTCAGAATTGAAATGAAATAGATTCGTGAAGTAATCTCTTGAGCCGCCGAGTGCTTATCACTTACTGTAGAGTTCTTACGACTTTTCTGCGTGTATATTATACTTTATAAGCTGCATGTCTTGGAAATAATTACTTCACATAAAGGACGGTAGTACAATATAGTAATAGATACTGAAGCGCAATGTGAGTGAAGTGAAGTAGGGTTAAAAAGAAATAGAACTCTATAGAATTAATGGAGAAAGGGAGAGGGAAGAGAGAGGAAGTGAGTGAAAGAGAGAGAAAGCGAGAGAGAGAGAGAGAGCTTAGTGAAAAGACAGCACAACATACAGGTAAGGGTGTGCAGCTAAGAGAGTTAAATCTTCGGGAACATATATGATATATAATACAGATTATTGTATAAATAAAACTTCCTTGCTTTTAAGTGTGAAGAAATGAAAAAAAGGAGGAAGAAGAACGAAATGAGGAGCACAGACAGATGGTGGTTTATAGAAGGAGGTAGATGGATATAGGGGGTAGATGGGGCATAGTTAGATAAGTAAATAAACAAATAGGTACATAGATACACAGCCGCACGTATTGAGAAATAGTTATAGATAGAAATTATATATAGACAGACAGATAGATAGACAGACAGACAGATAGACAGACAGACAGACAGACAGACAGACATACAGACAGACAGACAGACAGATAGATAGATAGATAGATAGATAGATAGATAGATAGATAGATAGATAGATAAGGGGTGTTATATATCTACTGAATATGTGTTTGTGTATGTGTGTATGTGTGTGTATTCTGATATGTGTATATTAGTTTCTATCACCGTCTAACTTCCATCTTATTCTCTCGCTTTATAGTCATGTATCTATCTATCTATCTATCTATCTATCTATCTATCTATCTATCTATCTGTCTGTCTTTTTTTTCTCAATCCCTTTTGATCCAACTATCCCTTTTTCTCTCTCTCCTTCCCCCTCCCAAAAGGAAAAGCTCTACATTGTATTTGTCCCCGTCGAACATCTGCTATCGCGTGTGGGACGAGTCGGTCTATCAGCCGAGTCTATCGTGAATATTGTCGCGCCTCCTTCCTTTAAACGGGAAGGAAGAGCTATTTTCATCGTACTTGTGGCTATGGTGAAAGAATGTGTATGGTGGACGCGTCTGAAAGGTCTAGAGACAAAGACTTTCCTCTCTGGGCAATCTCTCATCAACTTCTTCAAGTATCACCTGAAGAGGAAGGTGAGAGTAGAAAGGGAAGTCTTGTCTAGTGAATGCTTCAAAAAAAGATGGGTGAATGTAGCAAGGATGGCACGTGTGAACGACGGAGCCATCTTGAGCATAACCCTATGAACAAGAAAAAAAACAAAAAAACAAAAAGGCAAAAGAGAGTCACTTACTGTTATAGTTTCTTCAATGAGAATATTGACCAAGGTTACCGTGGTCTTTTCCGTAGGCTTTTCCTTCCACGGCTAAACCTAAACTGTCTTCCCCTCTTTTACACGAGAACATTACTGTGTGATACACGATCCCTATTGATCGGCCTTTCCTTTTTTTTTTTTTTTTCGATCCCTTTTGATCGAACTCCCCCTTTTTCCCTTCCTACGATCCCTTTTGATCGACACCACCCCTTTTTTTTTTTTTCCTCCCAAAAAGAAAAGCTCTACATTGTATTTGTCCCATCTTCGTTGAGCCCTGTGTGGCTAATAAAAGAAATGTATCTATCTATCTATCTATCTATTGAAATACAAAATATTTCAATTTTTAAAAAAATTTCCTAATAATATTTAATTATAGAAATACAATAAGATATTTTTTGAATATTGAGTGATTGGTTATGGAGGTCCAGTAGAACGAAATAAGACTCAGAGGGATCAACAGGGGAAAAAATAGTTGAGTTCAAATCCTGCCGTGGATGGACTGCACTGAAACCTCATACGAGATTCTTTTTATACTCATAGTTAACCCTGGATGGTATTACAGCAATCCACGGTATTCAACCTGCTGATAGCAGACGCTACCTGGTGATAATAAGAGTAAATATAAAAGAGCAGAATAACTACTGTCTCGGGTTAAGTGTGGTGGAAGACAATAGGTGACCCAGTACTAACTAATCAAACACAGGGTGGCCGAGGTCACTTGAATGGGGCGAAGAGGAAGAAAATGTGGTGATGGCGTTAGATGTATTGGTGATATTGGTGGAGTTTGTGAGATAATGTTGGGGTGTTAGTGGTGGAGGTATGTGACAGCGGCGGTGGCGGGATGCGATGGTGATGGTGATAGTGGTTAAAGCTTGTGGTGTTGACGATGGTGGAGAGGGCGATAATTTTGTGATGTTGGAGGAGGCAGTGGTATTAGAAGTGGTAGAGGTAGTCTAAGGAGTAGTGGGGTGTACAGATGAGCTATGGTGAGGAGAAAGAAAGAGAGAAGCGGGTGCAGGATTTGTAGCAATCTCAGTTAGCCTTTTACCCCATACGATCTACCCGGTTTAAAAGCTATAATCTGGCAAACAGACTGTGACCCGACTGACGTCTTGTATGTACCTCTCGCACTCAACAATACTATCATCTTACCTCTTCAGCTTCCCCCCTCCTTTCTCTTCTCCTCTTTCACCCCTATTTATCATCGTCTTCCGTCTCTCTCTCTCTCTTTCTCTCGACTCCCTTCACTCTGCTTTTTGTTAATCTGTTTATATCTTTCTCTCTCTTCCTCCAGCCCTCTCTCTCCCCCTCTCTCCCTCCTCTCTCTCCCCCTCTCCTCCTCCTCTCTCCCTCCTCCTCTCTCTCTCCCTCCTCTCTCTCTCTCCTCCCCCTCTCCCCTCTCGCCCTTTCTCTCTCTCCTCCTCCTCTCTTTCATTCATATAATGCACGGATTCTTACATTCATTTAAATACACGTGCAAGCAGAAAGGTGAAGAAAAGAGACACGGAAGAAAAAAAGAAACGATAAAACCGCAGAAAACGCATATCTTAATCTTCTACAGAACTTTCTCACTCTTTTATATTTCCTATCCTGTTCCAGCATGACCACAGACAACAACCTGGAACAAATAGAAGAATATATAGACGCACAATTACATGTTTAATTGTATGCATATACCGATACATAGGTGCAGGTGTTGTTGTGTGGTAAGAAGTTTGCTTCCTGACAACATGGTTCCGGGTTCAGTTCCAGTGTCTTCTACTGTGGTCTTGGGCCGACCAAAGCTTTGTGAGTAGATTTGATTGACGGAAACTAAAAGAAGCCTGTCGTATATTTTGATATGAACGTGTGTCTTTGTATTGGTATGTTTATGTCCCTGTAAACTAGCGGTTCGGCTAAATGACCCGATGGAATAAGTACAAGGCTTTTAAAAAAAGTACTGGGAGCAATTCATTCGACTAAAACTTCTTCAAGGCGGTGCCCCAACATGGCCGCAATCTAATGACTGGAGCAAGTAAAGGGTAAAAGATTTAATTAGCAGGAGTGTTATACAGTGTAAGTGTAAAGTAAACTTATGACTACGCGTTTTTTGTTTAGCTTTGCACACATTTTAACTATCACCGCTACCATGATCACTATCGTATCCCTCCACCACCCCTATAATATACCTCCATCACAAACACCACCGCCACCATCGTTTCTGCACACCTACACCAAGAGGTGTGAAGACATGGTAGTTAAACTACATGCTTTTCTTGGTAGATAGTGGAAGAAATGAACCGATTCGTTTCAGCATTACCATTTTAGTGGATCGAGGGTCAACCACAGTATCTTCTTTTTATTTCTTATTACACGAGAAATATAAAGAAATGCAAGTTGAAAATGTACTTGGAAATGTACTTGAAAATGTATTTTTGCGGATCTTCTAATGAACTGTATGTTAAGAATTTCTTTAACTCTGTTTAACTGGACCGGTGCGTGGTACTAATACAGCACCACGGTTCTGAACGGACTGAACCCGGAACCATGTGGTTGGGAAGCATGCTTCTTACCATGCAGCCACTCCTGTGCGTGTGTATATATATATATATATATATATATATATATATATATATATATATATATATATATATATATATATATATATATATATATATATATATATATATATATATATATATATATATATATATATATATATATATATATATATCTATATCTATATATATATATATATATATATATATATATATATATATATATATATATAATATATATATATATATATATATATATATAATATATATATATATATATATATATAATATATATATATATATATATAATATATATATATATATATATATATATATATATATATATATATATATATATATATATATATATATATATATATATATATATATATATATATATAATATATATATATATATATAGGGAGAATTCACAAAAAAGAAACACAAAACAAAAGACGAAGACAGGTGTATTTGTATAACAGATGTATTAGTATAACGCTCGGGAAGTGAAAAGGTCTTTAACGTTTCGAGCCTACGCTCTTCCACAGAAAAGAACACAGAAAGAAACAAGGAGAGAAAAAAGGAATGTGTAGTGGCTAGCGATCTATCATAGCGAATGAATATATATATATATATATATATATATATATATATATATATATATACCGAGAAAGAGACAGACAGACAGAGAGAGGAGGAGAAAAGGAAGAGAGACAAAGCTATATAAATAGTTAGATGAGAAGCAGTCCCACATGAAGAGACAATGAATGAGTGAATAGGGGTAGTGAGGCAGGAGCGACATATGGATCCATGTCTTTGATAAATGGAAACTGAAAACGAAAAGACAATATCAGACACAAAAAGAGCAAAACATACTAATGCATGTATGTATGTATGTATGTATGTATGTATGTATGTATGTATGTATGTATGTATGTATGTATGTATGTACGTATGTATGTATGTATGTATCTATCTACCTACCTACCTACCTCCTACCTATCTATCTACTTATCTATCTATCTATCGATCCTATCTGGATCTTGTTCAAAACGGGGGCACCAGTATTTTCTTAACGAAACACTTTGAAACTTGGGACACTGGTAGAATGTGTCATATAAAACATCTTTTTCTCTTAGTCTTCTTTACAAAAAAAAACATACATCGCAAGTTATTTCATGTTAAAGTTGTCGTATTTCTGTAATTTCAACCATTGACTGACGTCCATTCAGCCGAATAACAGTAAGTGCTGATTACGTAAACAAACGATTGTCAAACGATTTTGGCGGTGATAAAATTATTATTTCCTTGTCAAAAAATGGCTGAAGCATATTGGCAGTAGTTAATAAACCTTTCTATTATAGGCACAAGACATGGTTTTTGAGGGAAGGAGCAAGTCAATTAGGGTTAGGGTTAGGGTTAGGGTTAGGGAAAACGAACACACGTGTGTTGCCTCTGCAAAATGTCAGAAGTAATGGAGATTAAATACGCTTTACACCGCTTAAACTGCCAAAGGAGTAACTTATAAACAGCTGAATACTTGTCAGTGATTGGTTGAAATTATCGAAATAAGACAATTTTTTACATGAAATAAATTCGAATACAAAATTCTTTTTCTATTGTATAACACAAAATAGATAAGTATACGAAGTTTGAAAGTCTTTCGGCACCAAAAACACTACATAAAACATTGAAAACTGGTGCCCCCGTTTTGAACAAGATCCATCTATCTATCTATCTATCTATCTATCTATCTATCTATCTATCTATCTATCTATGTGTGTGTGTGTGTGTGGGTGTGGGTGTGGGTGTGTGTGTGTGTATGTGTGTGTGTGTGTGTGCATGTATCTATGTATAGGCAAGTATGTAATATAAGTATATACCATGTACACACACAAACGCACACAGACGCACACATACACACACAAACACATGCACACACACACACATGCCTGAATCAAGCTGGAACCAGATTTAGCACAAGACAAATAGTCAGAGATAATTATCTCGGACTGATCATCTGTTGAGATGAGAATTTTAAGTAGGAGACCTAAGTGGTAAAGAAGAAGTCGATGTTGTTTTTGTTGTAGTGATAGTATTTTACTGTAATCGTCACCGCTCTTCTCCTCTTCGAACACACTCCATCTGCTACCTTATACATTCCACCACATGTAGACCCTCCTTCACGTACACCTGATTCCATTTTCAATCTTGGGAGATACTATTCCTTCTTTTAGTTTTTGTGAGTTCTTTTTTTTTTTGTGTGGAGGTAGAAGTGGAGGGAGGAAGGTTCATTTTATTTTCTTTCTGTCATTCTTCCGTTGATGTTTCATTAATTTCATTCATTTCGTTTTCGACTTATTCTTTCTTCTTTCAATATATATATATATATATATATATATATATATATATATATATATATATATATATATATATGTATGTATGTATGTATGTATGTATGTATGTATATACATACATACATACACACATACGTGTGTGTGTATGTGTTAAAAACGTATAGTATATGCACAAACGAAAAACAGACACAGAAAGCAGAGTCAGACGAAATTTTGCGCCTTTACCGATGATATTGTTTCCCTTCTGGTGACACTTACACACACACACACGTACACACACATGTATGTATTTTGCAAGACTACTGAGAGAAGGCTGAAAATGCGTCCAATTTTATACACACACACACACACACACACACACACACATTTTATTTAATTAAAACAAGTTTAGCATTTTTACAGAAAGAGAAAATAGGTATAGTATATTCTATGCATTTATATGTATAAAAAATATAACAAAAAATGTTTACGCAGAATGAATAAAATTGGTGTAGCTAAATTTGGCATATATAACGGAAGGGAGAAAATGGAAAACACCGGGTCCCATGTTACTTCGAGTATTTTTTTGCATAAGAAAAAAATTAATGTATCTATTTTCTTGCGTGTTGCGCGTTAAAGAGGTTTGTAATAGGGAAAAAAATATATATGGAACAGACCAGGATCCATCCGGTTTACTCTGATATTCAGCTTTTTTAAAGTATTGGGCAATTTTTTCCATAAGTAAGAACGATGCGAGTTAAATCAATAAGTAAACAAAAACTAATGGGTAACACGTGTTTCGGTAGCGTGGCTTATTCTTGATACGAGTCTATTACATAACTTAATAAATAACAATATGTAAATATGTATTGCTACATAACCATTCCATTTCTTCAGGTGATATTTTGTCAAATATAAATGTATGCATGCCATTATTCAGTTTTATTTCAAGAGTTGTTGCCAATTCAGAAAGAGCTGGTTTCTAACCTATATCCAAGGCTCCTTTTTTAGAAATTCAACATCAACAACAGGGTACTTTTGTATGTATGTATACATGAAGATTTGTATGCTTTGTTTTATATGTCTCTCATGCGTATATTTGCATATCTAGACATGATCGTATGCATGTATGTCTATTGTAAGGTACATATTAGCTCAATTTGAAATACGGTATAAATATTGCAACAGATATTTCAGTTATCACAGATCTATGAGCTTCTTATGTTTCTATATCGTCATTAGCAAGTAAAAGATGGTTATTCTCAGTACGATCGAAATATATCCTAGTCATAAATGTCGATAACTGGGATATATTAAACCGAAATATTCGGGCAAAATTAATATTCATTTTAATATCTAAATGTATATTTACGAACGTAAATTTCGTGTTTATTTTACATATATCCATTATATGTACATTATATGTACCTATATGTACAATATATACATTATATTGGACAAAATGCTTAGCGGCATTTTTTCGACTCCTCACTTCTAAGTTCAAATGCCTCCACGGCGGACTTTGCTTTGCAATCTTTAGAGATCGATAAAAGAAGTTACATTTGAGTACTGTGGTCGATGTAAACGATTTTCCCCTTCCCTCAAAATGGCTGGCGTTGTACCAAAAATGAGAAAGAATTATTATTGTGGTTCAGCATCGTGTTTATATAGGACAAAATGCTCAGCGGTTTCTCCCGACTCTTCGTGTTCTGAGTTCAAATGCCCTCACGGTCGCCTTTGCTATACATCCTTTTACGATCGATAAAATAAGTTTCATTTGAACACTGGGGGGTTGATGTAAACGACTTCCCCTTCCCCTCAAGATGGCTAGCCTTGTAGCAAAAATGAGAAAGAATTATTATTGTGGTTCGGCATCGTTCGTCGAACACTCCGCGTTGTTGTAACAGAAAGGTATATCAAGACATGTAGTGAAAAATACCTGTACACGCACAAGC
This sequence comes from Octopus bimaculoides, assembly GCF_046866305.1. NCBI lineage: Eukaryota > Metazoa > Mollusca > Cephalopoda > Octopoda > Octopodidae > Octopus > Octopus bimaculoides. The sequence goes on along the minus strand of NC_142930.1, from coordinate 17,082,083 downwards.
TCACCCGATACGCTTGAACAAGCACACACAATCATCTCACCTTAGCTGCAACAAATCACGAAACAGTTGTCATACTTGAACCCAGTCAAATACTTATTTTATGACCTTCAATTTTAGGGAGTGAAAAGAATGATAATTACTGACACGAACTAACCATTGTTGTCCATTTCTAAATTTATTTCTTCCTTCATTAATTTACTAACTCTAACTACACATTAATACCTTTTTGTAATGTTAGTTACTTGCGTGTCCGGAAGAGCAGCTAATATTTCCTCTTTAATTAGTACTGAAAAGTCATTAAATCCATTTCCTATACTAACCTAGCATACTGTTAGAGAATACAAAACGGCTCAACATTATATCGGTTAACATATTTTCCAGGCGTTGATTTAAACGAGACATACCTACATGAAAATTCTCACTCTAATTACACACGTGCGTCCCTCACATGCATATATACATACATACATACATACATACATACATACATACATACACATACATACATACATACATACACACATGCATACACACACATACACATACAAGCACATGGATGTATAAAACACCTATGGAATGTCAGTAGACACGACTGTGATGCGGCAAAATTGATACAGGAAATCTCTTATAATTAAATACATTTTATGCCAGCCAGCCAGCGTAGTAGTAGCAGCAGCAGCAGTAGCAGTAGTAGTAGTAGTAGTAGTTGTAGTAGAAGAGGTGGCGGTGGTTTCGCTGTTAGTTGTAACTAAGGTGAAGAAGTTGAGTTAAGTTTCGTATACTGTCTGTCTGTTCGTGTTGATGTCTAGGCCTGATTAGAATGTAACTCCTACTTCACCCACACCTAATGTCATACAAGTTATTAGCTTTCTTCCATTTCTTATCGTTCTTCTCTTCTTGTTGTATTTGATATCTTTTATTTTTTGAAGGCATCAGAATCGGCGCGTGTGGTGGATGGCAAATGTAATGATAATAATAATAATCAGAATTCTTTCTATTACAGGCATAAAGGCCTGAAGTATTTGACAAAGGAGCTAGTCGATTACATCGACCCCAGTGTTCGACTGGTACTTATTTTATCGACCCCCGAAAGGATGAAAGGCAAAGTTGGCTTCGGCAGAATTTGAACTCAGAACGCGAAGACAGACGGAATACCACTAAACATATATAACAACAACAACCACAACAGTAATAAGAATGATAATAATAAAGCTTTCGAATTTTGGCACAAGGCCTGAAAACTTGTGGGGAAGGAATAAGTCGATTACATTGACCCTAGTGTTCAACTGATACTTATTTTATCGACCCCCGATCTAGTCTTTCTCATTCGCAAAATGAGCCCCCCCCCCTTTATTTTGCTCAGATTGCTTTCATTCAGTTTTGGTTTTATCGATGCAACTCTGAATTTTGATTACGATCAACCAATTACTTTGACTCGTAAATTAAAGAATCTGATGTTATTTGGGATTATTTGGGTAATTTTAACCAATCAACATTAGCAGCTTGTTACCATGACAACTGTTGTGGTTTACTGTTGTCTGTGCCGCTGTTGTTTATGTTGATTTCACCCACCTGTTTTGTTTTAATTTTTCCGTGTGTTACATATTTTTCTGTGCTTCTGTGTGTTAGTATTTACCTGTGCTTTTTCTCTGTGTTAGTATGTTTTGGGGACTCATTGGCTCTGATAGCTGGATTTATGATTTCACTAGATTAATTCGATTCATAAAAAAATTTTAATTAGGAGTATTTCTTAAACCGTTAGCTTACATTTCAACAGCTTAACTGAAATTTAGCTCACGTAACAGGAACTGAGAGGGATATCGTGGAGCAAAGAAACTGTAGGTGATACAGATAATTTGACATTATTTTTTAATCCTGCATGCAAAAACGTATAAGATACAGGTATTCTTTACCTTGGGACAAATTCTTTGTTGACCAGTGTTGTTAATCTTATCGTAGTTTACAAATCCAAACATGAAAATGTTACTCAACTTTGGAGTTTTGGACACAGACGTTCCCTTTTCACACAAACACATGCACTTATATATTAATGATATACATAAATACATAGCAGGTATACATAATACTGAAGTACGCATAAAGTAAACGCATACAGACAAATATGTTAATATAACAAATTTTTAAAAAATAATAAAAACCTACAATCAATAAAGAGACAAAAGAAACAGTAAGATGATACATGTTGACTTTATTAGATATTTCTGTTTCTTTAGAAACCTACAATAAAATTAGGTATTTCTATTTATTTAGAAACCTACAATGAACTGGTCAGACGCTAAACTATACATTTCACAGGCTACAGCCTTAAAGTTGACACCGCTCCGCTAAACGCAGAAAATTTCTGTCTCGCTATTTGACTAA
>NC_142930.1:17072201-17074701 GCF_046866305.1 Octopus bimaculoides | reverse complement strand
TTGTGCCTTCAGTAGTAAGGATTATTAGAGTGATAGAAACACGTAGATTGATTTAAATGTCGTACTTACAATATTAGTTTCAATATTGAAAGACCTGACTTCAGACGTGACCAGAATTGATTTAGCCTGCTATTCAACCCTCGGCGAGATATCAATAAAAGCAGTAGCGAGCAAATTTTGTAGATCCTTTAAGTACGTGAGTGTGTGTGTCTGTGTGGTGTGTGCGCATGCGCGTATATGTGAGTGTGTGAAGTTTCATAAGATTTGTGTATATCTTTGGTTTTATATCAGACCTTCAGACATATACGATTTTACAATAAAATGTATAATACCCATAGGCATAAAATTAACATACATATCTAAATACTGTAGTATATATTTCTCGAAGTAACACTTTCAACACGTATACGTTTTTTCTTCTACACTTCTTCCAATCCCATCTATCTATATTCATGTTAATTTATTATTATTATTATTATTATTATTATTATAAAAATAATATGTTATGTGTGTGTGTCTACTTATGCATCTTCATGTATACACGCGTGTGTATGTAACTTATATACATATATGTATGTCTACGTACAGAAGTGATGGGGGTTTTACTCAAGTTTCATGAATGAGACAAGACGAATCTATTAACACTTGAAGATTTGCTTTCTATAAAAGCCGTTAACCCAATTACTCGGGTTTCTTAAAAAATCTCAGAAATACGGTCTCACGCCCTCTTCCACCCATCTCATTCCTGTTCCCTTGATCTGCTTCATTGCCTTGAGTGGTGCCCCCGTGATACAAAATAGATACCTATCCTGACTTCAGCGTTGCTTTCTTAATTGCTCTCTGTTTGGCTGTCTGTGCGTCTGTCTGTATTCTTGGCTATCAGTCTACGCATCTAATTATCTGCCTACAATTTATTTGTTGGCCTGTCTCCTATCTATCTATCTATCTATCTATCTATCTATCTATCTATCTATCTATCTATCTATCTACTTACCTACCTACCTACCTACCTTCCTACCTACCTGTCTGCCTGTCTGTCTGTCTGTCTGTCTGTCTGTCTGTCTGCCTATCTACCTATCTATCTGTCTGTCTGTCTGACTATCTATCTATCTATCTGTCTGTCTATCTATTTTCGTCTGTCTGTTTATCTATCTTTCTTTCTCTCTCTGTTTCCCCCTCTCTCTTTAGCTATATATGTCAAACAATTCACTAGTCTCTCTCTCTCCTTCTCCTCACCTCTTCCTCTCTTCTCGCAACTCTTCCTTTTCTGTTTCTAATTCTTGCACTCTTTTGCACACTAATAATAATAATAATAATAATAATAATAATAATAATAATAATAATAATAAGAAGAAGAAGAAGAAGAAGAAGAAGAAGAAGAAGAAGAAGAACAACAACAACAACAACAACTATAACAACAACAACAACAACAACAACAACAACAATAATAATAATAATAATAATAATAATAATAATAATAATAATAATAACACTGATTGGAAGTGTGGAAGTGTTATCATGTACATTGTTTTGTCTTGGCAGAAAAGGTGGGCTATAGCATATATTCTGCGTAATGTCCCTTAGTGGCTGATGATATGTGCATCTCGAGCAGAAGTAGTTGGGGAGCATCATAGCCATGTATTGAGGGGAGTTAGTTGGAGTTTGGATAATTCACCTCTGGAAACAAGGGTATTCCGTTAAGCATCCTTAAACAACCCTTATTCTGGAACCTTTTGAGCAGGATGGGCTACTCAACCTGAAGAAACTTCTAACTGGGCTTCACTTGCAAGGTCATGCGCTGTTAATCTTGATATGAGATCACTATGTCGCACACACATGATTGTGATACATGTGCCTGGTGTACCCTTATCAGACGGGTAGTCCTGATGGGTATACTGGGCTTCGTATATTTTACCCTAGTGTTACTTTGATGGTATGCACTACTCTCTCATTCAATAATAATAATAATAATAATAATAATGATAATAATAATAATAATAATAATAATAATAATCCTTTTTATTATAGGCACAAGGCCCGATATATGGTAGGAGGTGGGGCAGTCGATTAGATTGACTCCAGTACGCAAATGGTACTTAATTTATCGACCCTGGAAGGATGAAAGGCAAAGTCGACGACCTCGGCGGAATTTGAACTCAGAACGTAACGACAGACGAAATACTGCAAAGCATTTCGCCTGGCGTGCCAACGATTCTGCCAACTCACTGCCTTGGTAATAATAATATTAATAATAATAATAATAATAATAATAATAATAATAATAATAATAATAATGATAATAATAATAATAATAATAATAATAATGAAAATAACGTAAAATTAGATGAGACTAACTATGAAAGAGAGATTGAAAAACATGGAGAGAAAAATGTGTCAGATCAACATATATATTGCTACATGATATATGCTACATGTATATATACTGTGTTTACCTCTCAGTATAAAAAGTATCCGTGAATCTATCTATCTATCTATCTAT
>NC_142930.1:17064701-17069701 GCF_046866305.1 Octopus bimaculoides | reverse complement strand
TTTTAAGCGTAAAATATTGCGTTGCCACTCGTAAATCTACATGTGTGCAAATAATTCCGGATGAGACATTGTAGTGAATCGCACATTGAATCTCATTGTGTGTGTGTGTGTGTGTGTGTGTGTGTGTGTGTGTGTGTATTAAGAGACAGATTGTGTGTGCTAAGAGAAAGATTGCTACGCTGAGAGAAACAAAAAGGAAGCAATAAGATGTTAAACAACATTGATTTGTTTTATATAACCACCAAAATGTTATATTGTTAACTGGGTTCTTACAACGTCAGCAAGCTACATGTTCTCCTTGTAATGGATTAAATGAAATCTAATAGTTGGCTAGAACTTAATTTATCATTCTAAGAGTCCGAACAGACGGAATATGGAGAAAAATATATTGAGACCATCACAAGAGGTTCATTAACAATGGTCTGCAATCATTGCTTCTCGGACTTTATTTGGCCGTAATTAATGATTTCTTATCAAGGTAAGGTGTCTTAAAGTTTGGATTGTAGTATAATGCTTAGACCGATTCCTAATATCTAAACGGTGCCAATAATTACCACCTCTAAGGCAGTTAGTTGTCAGAATCGGTAACACACCAGGCAGAACGATTATCGACATTTCGTCCGCCTCTACGTTTTGAGTTCAAATTCCGCCGAGGTCGACTTTGTCTTTCATGCTTTCGGGGTTGATAAAGTAAGTACCAGTTGAAAACTGGGATCGATGTAATCGATTCAGCCTCTAACCCGAACTTGTTGACTTTGTGCCAAACTTTGAAACCAATATTTGCCAACTCAAATCGATGAGCTGGTAGAATCGTTAGCACGCCGGGCAAAATGCTTTGCGGCATGTCGTCTGTCTTTACGTTCTGCGTTCAAATTCCGCCAAGGTTGACATTGCTGTCCATCCTTCTGGGGTCGATAAAACAAATATCAGTTGAACCCTGGGGTCGATGTAATCAACTATCCATTTGTCTCCATTTGTGTATCCATCCATCTAGCTAGCCATCTTTGCACCTATCTATATATTTCTATCTACCAATCAATCCACCAACGTAATTACCTTCCTCTTTAACTACTTCCATCCCTCCTTATACTCGAGAATTTCCAGTTTAACCACAAAGTCACAAATTCATATGCAGTAAGGGAAACAGGGCCGTGGCGGTAAGCAGCATTTAAACCGAGACCGTGACAAAATAGCACAGGGTATTTAGTCCAGCATCCTACCGAATCTACCATTCCGCAGAGACAGAGTCTCGCGTGCTCAAACACACACACACACACCACGCACACCACACACACACACACACACACACACACACACACACACACACACACACACACACACAGATACAGATATACATATGTGCAGAAAATTATGAAGAATACAGTGGGCGTGCTTTTGTTTATATATAACTCTGTTATTAAAACAACCGGCAGTACTTGGATTTCTTTATAATGGGGAAGAGAACAATCTAAAGAGATCTGGCTGATACATACATACATGCATGCATACAAGCATACGCACATACATACATGCATACAAGCATACACACATACATACATGCATACAAGCATACGCACATACATGCATGCATACATACCCATACACACACATACATGTATGTATATGTAAATGCATCTATATCTATAAGTATATATATAACTGTACACAATGTTTATATAATAGACACACACACACGCACACACACACACGCACGCACACACATATATAATATATAATTTATATATATATATATATATATATATACATACTTGCTATAAATATGCGTACGTATATAAGCATGCATGAAATTCATATATACATGTACACAAAAATTATATAACAACTTCAGTTACAAAGACGATATATATTTCAGATTTTACTGCTGCTGCAGCTACAACAACAAAAACTACTACTACGACTATTACTGCTACTACTACTACTACTACTACTACTACTACTACTACTACTACTACTACTACTACTACTAATAATAATAATAAAGATATTGCGATGTTTGATTCATACCACAGGTAAATAGATACATATAAAAAAAAAAAAAAAGAAACCATGCTGGGTATATATGATATATAGTAATCTTATACGTCTGAAGACACAGTGAAACACATATACACATAGGCACACACAGGTATACGCTTATTTATATGTTTGTGCGCATGCATATGTATGTTCATCAGGGACTACGACTGTATATATATATATATATATATATATATATATATATATATATATATATATATATATATATATATATATATATATATATATATATATATATATGCACACACACATACATTCACACACACATACTAATATATACATATATATTAGTACTACCTCCGTGCGTGTGCACATATATGCATGATTATATAAATCGTTGTATCACTAAATTTGAATTCGTATATATACGTTACAGCAGCAGAATACAGACACACACATAGATTTACACATATAAACTCACACGCGTACATATATGTGTATATCACACGCATGTATATATACATATGAGTGTGTGTGTGTGTGTGTGTATGCTTGTATATAAAACATTCATTTGCATATATATGCAAATGTAAGCACATCTAAGTGTGAGAGCATGTGCGTATAAATATATATATGTGTGTGTGTGTGTGTGTGTGTTTGAATAAGAGGGACTTGCAAGTGTGTGCAACAGAAATGCAGAATCTAAAATGGCGGTTGATATGTTACGTATAATATACATATTCAATAACAATATGAAGTGAAAATTGAAATGGCTGTGAACAGAATAATACTGTCTGTCAGTTATTGTCGGTCTAATATTATATTGCAACATAAATAATTACAAATCACGTGATAGGGAAACACGGGCACGTGATGGCGTAGTATACCGCTACACTTTCAGGTTTTGTCCATAAATATGTGCATAGATATATAACGAATATATGTTACGTGTGTGTACGTATATGTCATGTATATATACATACATGCATGCATACATACATGCATACATCCATACATACATGCATATATATGTATATGCATATATGTATGTATATATATGCACACACTCGTACCTGTATATCTGAACATATGCATACGCAGTTATACAAATAAATATATATGTGTATATATACACAAACATGCACACACATACTCACACACATACACACACACACAAGCACTCATATACACATATATCCATTTGCCTCTCCATTTATGTATCCATCCATCCATCTTTCCACATATCTGTATATTTCCATCTACTTATCTACCCACCTACGTTCTTAGCGTCCTCCTTAACTACTTGCCTCCCTCCTTCACTTCTTCTCTCTCTCATTCACTCCCTCCCTCTCTCCTTCACTCCCTCACTATCTCTCTTCATCCCAGTCTACTTACCTACCTATATACATATCTATCTGTCTGTCTATCTATCTATCTATCTATCTATCTATCTATCTATCTATCTACGTATTTCACATTTATAAATTTGCTTTTACTCAAGATCCATCGTATAACTTTACGCTTTGTTTGGGAAAAGAAATCTCCGATTTCCATGAACGTTACAAGAGATTTCCGGTCTTATCTTCAGGATCAAGTGATTTTAGTGCCGATAATTATCGATGTTTTCGTTTTGGCGATAATTCATTGGAATTGTGTGTGTCTGTTTCTCTTTTGTTATCGAATGTCTATAATTATTTTGACGGTGCACGTCAGGTTTTCTTGCTAAACCGGAAATATTTTGGAAAATGGCGACTTCTGCTTGCCTGCTTTTAACTTGCACTATTATATATCGAAATATGGTACTATTTTATTTTTTATCTTTTGTCATTAATAAAACTGATTTGATTAATTTCTAACAAATTACTTTTTTGTAAATTTATTGTTAAAAATATCTAATTTTTTACGTCTATTTTTTATCTTTACTTTTACTTCTTTCTGTCATTAGACTGCGGCCATTCTGGGGCACTGCATTTGAAGAATTTTTAATCGAATGCATCGACCCCAGTACTTACATTTTTATAAGCCTGGTACTTATTATATCGGTCTCTTTTTGCCGAACCGCTAAGTTACGAGGACGTAAACACGAGCACCTGTTGTCAAGCAGTGGTGGGGCGACGAACACAAACAGAAAGATACACATACACACACACACACACACACACACACACACACACACACACACACACACACACACACACACACACACATGATGGGCTTCTTTGAGTTTCCCTCTAGCAAATCCACTCACAAAGCTTTGGTCAGCCCGAGGTTATAGTAGAAGACACTTGCACAATCTGCCACGCAGTGGGACTGAACCCATAACCATATGGCTGGGAAGTAAACTTCTCACCACACAACCAAGCCTGTGCCTTAATCTATGTTTATGAAATATCTATATTTTATATGCTTTTAATCTACATCTATAATAGGAGAATATTATTCAAGCATCATCTTGTAGTCGTGGTAAACAAGAAATCTATGAGATAATACCTAACGTGTCCGGTAAGTTCACCGTCATCAATTCACCGTTTTTTTTTAATGTTTTTTCTTTGTTTGTTTTTTTGTTTTTCAATAAAATTGTTTTTAACTATAAATGATGAGATACTACGGACACATTTCCTCGATAAACTTTCCCCGCGGTGAACTGTTCTCCACGGTGAACCGATGGCGATGAATTTAACTGTAATCAATATCCAAAAATGTTAAAGTCAAGATGGAATGGATATCTAAGAGGATTCTCACAAAACAACAACAATAACAACATAAGCAGCACGAGCGAGTAAAATGAATGTAATAAACGAGTCAAAATGAGAAGCGGAAGCTGAAGCGAAATACGCAATCATCATGGAGCTAAATTAACTCGTCAGTATTCAAACAGGCAACACTTAATAACCTTATCAACAATAACAACACCAATACATACATAGCCATACAATGCAACAACCGTAGACATAACCACAATCAAGAAGCTACAGTCTAGCACATCATAACCAAACTTCTCC
>NC_142930.1:17052201-17057201 GCF_046866305.1 Octopus bimaculoides | reverse complement strand
CAGCAATCCTGGACATTTTTTTTCTTTCATTGCATGGCTAGACTTTGCGGAGGAGGGGGATGGTACCCAAAAGAAACCAGAATTTTACAATATTATTTTATTCACTTAGGTTTACATGCTTACACTTTTATCACTTTCAAAGCATTCTCCATTTGAAGCAATGCATAGGTCCAGACGCGTTTTCCACTGCTTGGAGCTTTTGCGAAGTGATGCTTTTAACGCCTCCCTGGTTTGTTTTTCTTCACCTCCCCCACATCTACAAATTCTGCAGCACCAGCTTTCGTCATCAGTGATGACCTTCGAAAAAAAAAAAGGTCCGGATCAACTTCCAACTGTTCTTTCAGTTCACGACACGCATTCATTCATGACTGGATTAGATCTTCCGTGAGCAAGTGAAGCACATATTTTGTCGCAACTCTTTTCATTCGCAATTTTTCACTCAAAATTCGTTGGCAGGAGCTCCAGGACCCCCCACCCCCACCCACGCATATCAACAATTTAGTCAATTGTTCGGTGAGGTCCTCCGAGATCAGTTCATGAAAATTCATGATGTTTTCATTAGTTTGGGAGATCGACGGTCGCCCTGAACGAGGTTGGTCTTCAAGCGAAAAGTGACCATTCCTAAAGCGTGGAAACCACTCGTAAACTTGTGTTTTGTTCATGGCAGCGTCCTTGTAAACAGTTTGAAGGCTGACAGCTGTATCGGCCACCGTTTTCTCCAGCAGAAAACAGAATTTCACAGAAGCACGCTGTTCCATCGTTTCAGCCATCACAAAAATCGATGAACAGAGAAGAAGCACCGTAAAATAAAGACGAACCACGTGGCTGCACGATTAAACTCGACGACACCGGTAGGAAAATTGATGCCTGAGAGTCGCATCCAGTGGCTTCTAGCGGCAGAAGCCTGAACTACAACGGGTTTGTCCCACTGAGAACGTTTCCGGTTACTTTTGGGTTCTTCCTCGTATATAGCAAGGCACAATGACAATACACCCCTTGAATGTAAATGTACAAAATCCACCCTCTACGTGGTCATGTAACCTGCAAGAAACTGTAGCTAAATTTCTCATACGATATCATATTTAAAATATAGGTTGGCACAATGGTTAGTGTTTGAAAAGACAGGACAATCAATGTTAGAACGCTCTTGATCATTTTTCGGCCGGATTATATTCCATTTGGGATTAAACAAGAACAAGCAAATCAACAACAATAATAAAAAGACCTTTCATAATCACAGGTTGACCCATTTAGCTGCAGGAAACTTGTGTGAAGGAATGCAGTTCGCCATCCATCTCTGCCCATTATTCCTGGGGTGGTTGCAGGGTGGAGGCCTGACTCACCTCCTCCATAGAGTTCTATAATTCGCATCCGTAATTACACTTTTCAGTTACAATTCTAGAGGGCTGAATTTCCGTCTAAGAAGGTTTGGGCTTGTACGTAACACGGGACCTAGTGGGGGACACAATATGTATAACGGTTCCAAATTTTGTCACAGGACCAGAAATGTTTAAGGGGAGGGGGAAGTAAGTTACACTGACTCCAGTACTTGACGTACTTATTTTATCGATCCTGAGGGATGGATAGCAAAGTCGACTTCGGTGGAATTTGAACTCACAACGTAAAGACGTACGAAATGCCGCTTAGAGTTTTGCCCAGCGTGCTAACGATTCTCCTGGTTCGCCGCCTTCAGTACGCCACATATTGAAAACTATTAGTATAGGACGAATAACTACTAATTTGTAAGTACAAGTTCGCTCGTGGCAGCTGGTTATGTTTCTGCGTGGATCAGAATCTTTCTACATCGTCAATTAGTAATAAAATTAATAATTAACAATTTTGCCAAGTAGTTCAGTATGAAAAAACCTTTATCGGTAAAACCATTTATAATCATAAATATACAGTGATTAGCATGAGTTGCTTCTCCAACATATCGGCATACGTTAGAGAAAAAATTTGTAGTAAATCAGTAGTTCTTTGACTGCTATTTCTAAATTCTCAGTATGTTGGAGAAGCAACTCATGCTAATCCCTGTATACTTATGATTATATATATATATATATATATATATATATATATATGCCCACTCATAGTTAGCTCCATGTAGCAACATACAGGCACACATGGACACACACACACATGTATGATTTTAAATCAGTGGAACTATCTGGAGGAATTTGAAATACCTTACATGCTGGCCTCCTAACCTAGTGCATTCATCTCTCATCCTTTTTCACACAAAGAAGAAAGCAAAGTAGTTGAACTTTTCATTTTCCCATGGGACCCGTTGGACATTATTAAACATTGATATATACGTTAATAATCATTCCCTCTAATAGTACTTAAATCCTGGTAATTGATACCACTGATAATAATTCTTAATTACTGATACTTAATATTTACTGTTAATGCTGATAGCTTAATAATTACTGAATATGATTGTATACTAATTCCTCAAACATTTTCGTTAAGCCATGGAATGCTACTTGGAATGGTATTTATACATGTTAGTAAGTATATTAATGTTACATAGAAGACTTAGTTAATTTATTAACAGTTTTGTTTCCGCCAGTACTTCATTATCTGTCTTACTCTCTTCTACCCTCTCTCTGTCTCTATTTCACCCTTTCTCTCTCACATGTGTGTGTGTTTGTTTGTTTGTTAGTTTGTGTGTGTGTGTGTGTGTGTGTGTGTATTTTTGTATGTATGCAAGTCGCTGAATACACACTCACAGAAACACATAGGCAGACGGACTACTAAAAGCATGTACACACACAGATGTTATTTGAGAGTGTGTGTGTTATTTTTCATTGTAGAGGTTACAAAGTGACACAAAGGTTGCATACACAGCATTAAAAAATAAAAAATATAAATGAGTGGGAATTGAACCTGTGATTGTTAAATATTAAGTCAGTTTGACACTCCCCATAGACAACAATATGTATGCGTGTGTGTGTGTGTGTGTGTATGTGTATGATCATCGGTATAATATTATTGTTAGCGCTTCTTTTACCGATAGTCATTAGCTAAAATATATATTCTTTTCTCCACAAGATCCCTTTTCCTTTAACCAGTGGATTTATACATAAAGGCATAATCCGGCTACCCCTCCTTCACATGACGAATGCTGGATATTCTGCACAGTTTCCATTCTGTTAAGTAACGGTCGCGATGTTGTCAACCGAGCCTATGCGAAAAGCTCTATAAAAATGACGCGTTATTCACATATTAGGAAAAGTGAGACATAATTATATAAAGATTTCAAACGGTAATCTTCTTATAACAACACAATCTAATACAATCACAAGGCCAGTAGGGGATGGAAAACTGTCAATTGTCAGCACCAGCATTTTACAAGTACTTTCAACAATCGAACCTGAAAGGATTAAAGCAAAGTTGACCAAAGTTTTGAGACTGGAATTCAAAACGTGTAGAAAGAATAAGTATAAAGGAAGAAATATCGTAAGGCATATTCTCCGACGTATTAACATTTTTGCCAACCCACTGCTTAAATATGTCTCTATAATATTCCATTGGAGGCGCAATGGCCCAGTGGTTAGGGCAGCGGACTCGCGGTCATAGGATCGCAGTTTCGATTCCCAGACCAGGCGTTGCGAGTGCTTATTGACCGAAAACACCTAAAGCTCCACGAGGCTCCGGCAGGGGATGGTGGCGAACCCTGCTGTACTCTTTCACCACAACTTTCTCTCACTCTTACTTCCTGTTTCTGTTGTGCCTGTAATTCAAAGGGCCAGCCTTGTCACACTGTGTCACGCTGAATATCCCCCCGAGAACTACGTTAAGGGTACACGTGTCTGTGGAGTGCTCAGCCACTTGCACGTTAATTTCACGAGCAGGCTGTTCCGTTGATCGGATCAATTGGAACCCTCGACATCGTAAGCGACGGAGTGCCAGCAACAATAATATTCCAAATTCGTTACTCACAGCTATCTTTCAGTAATGTTATTGGGACTGTGAGCACTCTTCTTCATGCTCAACCTCATGTTTATGATTAAGGGGTACTTGAAAACCCTGACGAAGGTTTGAGTGTCGAAGATGATAATCATCCACATTGCCAAGTTTCATATCCAGCTTGAAAAAACGGCTGCACCCGGTACACAGATAGGTAGAGATTTACCCCATTTGCTCGTATTTACATATTAGCGTCAATGCGGTTACAATGGCGTCGTACAAAAACAAATAAATAAATAAATAAATAAACCCAAGACAGCCATCAAAGCAAACACCTGAGTCGCTTTCATATCTTATGTTCCTAATGCCATCTCGCTCACTTCTAATGAGGGTCTCTCTCTCTCTCTCTCTCTCTCTCCCTCTCCCACTCTCTCTCTTTGTATCTGTCTGTCTATGAATATACTAATAGATGTATGTATATGTGCGCATGCATAATATACATACATGCATATGAATAATATACAGTGTCCACCAGACTTACTCTCTGTTCCCTGAGTTTGTACATACATACATACATACATATATATATATATGCATATATGTATATGTATATATATATATATATATATATATAAACACACTTATACACACACATATATACATACACATATATGTATGTATATGTGTGTGTCTGTGTGTGTGCGTGCGTGTATGCGTGTGTCTGAATTTACATGCGTGTGCGAATGCAAGCAAACATACAAGCAACATGTGAAAAAATTGAAAGAATACATCCATACATATATGTATACATATATATTTAGGTACGGACTTATATTCATCGACATATTCCTAAAATCCCAACATTGTATCAATTGAAAAACCTACGAAGCAGGTGCCAGCGATATGAAAGGAATTAGCCGGTCACGGGACAAACACAAAAATACGCATGCAGACACAGACACAGTTACACACACATACCCAAATTAAATAATTATCAATATTTTATATAAACTCCTGTCTGAGCAGATTTAAATTGTGTAGCATGCTGGCGTCACAGAAGATTGGCATCACAATACCCAAACAGTCTA
>NC_142930.1:17022201-17044701 GCF_046866305.1 Octopus bimaculoides | reverse complement strand
GAATGAAAGGTATATGAAGAGAGAAACAGTTAAAAGTGAGAGACATGCAGAGCGTGTGTGAAAGAAATGAGTGAAGGGTGAAAGGTAGAGTCCCTTCTCGTCTCCAAAGGCTTCTATATATATAATATATGATGTTTGCAAAGAAAATATGAAAACTTTTGGAGGTTTTTCGTAAAATCGCAAAACTTCACAAGAAGAAAGCTTTGAATCAGAAATTAGCGCGCACACACAGTCGTAGGTACTGGCGTCATAACTTGCCCGAAGATCCTGGGCTGTGACAGGTGATATATGTATATATATATACAGGGTGTTCCAAAAAGATGTACTCACTTTTTGACAGACGTGTTGGCACTCCGTCGCTTACGATGTCGAGGGTTCCAGTTGATCCAGTCAATAAAACAGCCCGCTCGTGAAATTAACGTGAATGTGGCTGAGCACTCCACAGACACGTGTACACTTAACGTAGTTCTCGGGGATATTCAGCGTGACACAGTGTGACAAGGCTGACCCTTTGAATTACAGGCACAACAAAAACAGAAAGTAAGAGAAAATTGTGATGAAAGAGTACAGCAGGGTTCGCCACCATCCCCTGCCGGAGCCGCGTGGAGCTTTAGGTGTTTTCGCTCAATAAACACTCACAACACCTGGTCTGGGAATCGAAACCGCGATCCTATGACCGCGAGTTCGCTGCCCTAACCACTGTGCCATTGCGTCTCAACTTTGACAGACGATTACTAATGTATTGTTTATTGTGATGTATGGGCTTACCTCGATACAACAAATCCAAACAAATAGATTGGGAGGAGAGGTAGCGTTGAATTTCCTGCACGTTCCCCAGAACTCACGCCAATGGATTTTTTTTTTTATGTGGACATCTCAAAGGTAAGGTTTACGATGCAAAACCAGTGACAATTGATGATTTGAAAAATGAAATTCGAATATGATGTCTTGCAATTCCAAAGGAAATGTTTAGCAATGTTGTCGAATCCATTGTTGGACGTTATCAGCTTTGTTTGGAAAATGAAGGAAGGCAGTTTGAACATTTGCGAACACGCAGGAATGTGAGAGAACATTAAATAATTCTAAATGATAATAAATAATCGTTTCTACAACAATCTATTTTCCTGAATTTAATTTAACTTTTTAGGATTGTATATATATCAATAAACATCTACTTGAACACAAAATGCATGAGTACTGGAAAGTCAAAGAGTGAGTACATCTTTTTGGGACACCCAGACACTACTTGGTGCTTTATACTTGTTATGTATTATTATTATTCATTTCAGATTGTAGTATATTAATTGTTTATAGCAACTAACCATGCTATAGTAACGACCACGAATATCAGAAGCGATAGAGTTGTTTGATTTTAAATGAGGGTATATTGTGGGTCACTGTGAGGGTGGACTTAGCCAGCGTAAGATTACACAAAACCTTCGGATTCCTCTGGGCCCAATGAACAGAGTGACTGTACAATTCGCCAGCAAAGGAAAAGAATGTACAGTATCCCGCTCAGGTCAACCTAGGCCCCATGAGAGGTGTCTTCGAGATGTCAAGTGGATTGTTGAAAATAATCCTCCATTGTAAGACAGATGATGTTGCAGAGCAACTCCAGAGAAGTCGGAGTACCTCTATGAGGTATCTCCATAAACTCGGCTACTATGTCAGAGCAACTAGAAGGAAATCTCTTCATTGTCCATCAAATATTCAGTAAAGGAGAAATAATTTTTTTAAAAACAATGGTGTCTGTTTACTGTTACGACATTTGTATAAACATACGCGCGTGCACACAGACACACTCATACACACCATATATATATATATATATATATATATATATATATATAATCAACTCAAATAAATGGGATAAAAAACAAAAGAACAAAAATTTGAGAGGAAAAAAAGAAAAGAGAAAATACAACGAAAGTGAGGGTGTGCACAAGAAGTATATTAGCGTGACGCTCGCTGAAAGGAGAGAGTTTAACATTTCGAGCACAACTCTTCGTCGGAAAGGAGAAAGGGAAGGAGAAAAAGAAATCGCCAACGAGCCACGTGTAGTTACATACATACATACATACATACATACATACATATATATATATATATATACATATATATATATATATATATATATATATATATATATATATATATATATATATATATATGCATATGCACATACATATATGTACATACTTATATGTACATACATATATATGTATATAAGTATGCATATATGGGTACAGGACGTCATAAAACGTAAACAACATGAAATACGAAAATAAAGTTGGGTACGCAAAGAACGAGACAGCAGACAACTGATGAAGGTCGTGTTTTATGTTACTTGTTTTGTTTTCTATTTGTTTCTCTCGTTCTTTGCGCACCCAACTTGATTTTCGTATTTCATGTTGTTTACGTTTTATGACGTCCTATACCCATATATGCATACCCATATACATATATATGTATGCACGTACATATATGTATGTATATAAGCATATATATATAATTTATATTATTTGATTGAACGCCACGTTCAAATACAGGGTATAAGTACTTACTACAGTTTATCAAATGTTTGAATAATGTGTTTACTTATTTTCATTTTCCATTTTATTTTGGAGATTTGAAACACGTGACGTGGTACCCCAAGGCGTATGACGAAGCAACGCACCGAGAGAATGCCTACTTTGCTGGTACCCTTTAACCGAACTTACCAACAACAGCTTACTAAATAGTTAGTTTTTTAAACCGATTAGCACAATGCCCTAAATTTATAAATTGAATTAAACATACAAATTAATGTATATACTTTATAATTAAATATGCAAATTAAATTTGTGGTATTAATTGATTTATAAATATAATCTTTTTAATCGTCGTAGGTTTTATTTAATATTATTTTAGTTTTTCATGTAAAACTATATACAGCACATACTTCTATTAATGTTTAAATATTTTCAGGTTTTGAGAATACTTATGCTAGTGAGTTTTATTTTAAATCTAATTTTAAATGATTGTGAGCTGTAATAAACCGAAGAACGGGTCATTGGTTTACTCTTCATTGAATCAAATAAACCATTTAATATATTTTTTACAAAATCATTACTAAACAAGTTCACAATAATCTACTCACATTACGCTGGCTAAATCCTTTAAAATTATTAATTATAGTCTTGATTCTTTGGCTAATTCACTATCAGTAGCAGAGACTGACAATCTTACGTTACTTCTATTCGTTCAAGGACTAATAGACCTTTTATCGAAATCCCCGCTTAATTCCATCTGTTCCGTTTCGCTAGGCAGTAAATAGGCATGTCATATTATCAACAGCAGTGGTGGGCGGTGGGAGCTGTGTTAGTTGTGTCAGACGAGGGTATGAACATTTGTTAGTGAAAAATTGCGGTGCTCTTAAGTCAACAAATTCTTCTCAATTAATATGCAATCGTTTTCTTGTTTCAGTCATTCGACAGTGTTGAATGTTGGGGTACCACCCTGAAGGGTTTAGTCGAATAAATCACCCCTAGTGCCTTTACTTTTATTAAAGTCTACTATACACTTTATTGATCACTTGCTTACCAATTGCTTCTGAAGAAGTAAACAAACCAGCAGCGGTTGTCAAGTAGTGTGGATACAAGCACAAATACTCAAACACAAGCAGATACCTATCTATCTATCTATCCATCTATCTATCTATTGGTGGTTTGCCCTCAAGAGAGCAGTAAGGGCGGAAGCAATAAGGTATAGCAGGGCACTAGCTGTAGAGAGGAACAGAGTAGAGGGGGAGCTAGTGATAAAGTTAGAAGAGGCATTGTGAAGTGGCATCGCATCCGACGTTTTAGCGGCGAGGTTGGCCCTCGACCAACACTTCAATGCTAAACACGAAGGGTGTGCTGTCAGGGCAAGGATGCGTGCTCTGAGGAATGAAGGTGTTGGAGCCGCACGAGAGGCCCGGGTGGCGGAGGCGCAGCGGGGTAACAGAGCCACCATCCGGTCTCTGGTAGACGAACAGGGGCGCGAATTGCTCGAGCCGAGCAAGATGTGCGAGGCGTTTCAGCGGCATTTTGCCCGACTGTTCGGGAGGAGTGGCGAGCGAGAAGGCAGGGTGGACTTTAGTGCCTACCTGCACAGCTTGCCACGACTCTCGGCAAGAGAGGCGGAGTGCTGCGAAGGGGTCATCACGGCGGAGGAGGTGAGGGACGCGATGGCGGGTTGCTCGACGGACAAATCTCCGGGTTTGGATGGTCTGCCCTACGAGCTTTACAACTGTATGCCAGACTTGTTTGGAGAAGTCTTGGCGGCCGTGTACTGCAACTGGCAGCAGAACGGGAGCATTCCCGGTTTTGTGAGCCGAGGAGCGGTAACGCTGCTGAAGAAAGATCCAAACAAGGGGGACGCCATAGATAACTTTAGGCCCATCACTCTGCTCAATGCAGACATGAAAATTTTGGCCAAGGTGTTAGCCAAGCGGTTGGCGCTTGTCATCGAGAAACTGGTCGGCACGGAGCAGACGTGCGCCGTGCCGGGCCGGAGCATCCATGACAACCTCCATCTGATGCGCTACATCATAGAGAGGGTAGTTAAGGAACCTGGCATGGGTGGGGCCCTGATCAATTTGGATCAATCCAAAGCTTTCGATAGGGTAGACCATCGATACTTGGAGGCCGTCCTCGAAGCGGCCGGCTTCGGTCCCGTTTTCCGCGGCTGGATGGCTGCCTTGTACACAGGCATCCGTTCGGTTGTTCGCGTCAATGGACGTCTATCGGGACCCTTCGACATTGCACGTTCGGTTCGTCAGGGATGCCCCCTGTCGCCGCTCCTGTACGTATTGACTCTCGAGCCACTACTGCGGAAGCTGGCGACGCTGAGGGGCATCCCGCGAGAACTGGGGTGCGGGACGAGCGTGTCGGCATACGCGGACGACGTCACCGTCATAGCGTCTAGCCACGAGCACATTGAGCTTGTCGGCGAGACGCTGAAAGACTACGAAGCGGTGACGGGAGCGAAAATCAACCGGGATAAGTCGGTGGGTTTGCTGCTCGGCACCTGGAGAAGCAAGCCCATACCGTCCGGCAGCGCCTCAGTAGTGGGACGCTGGACGGACGGTCCGGTCAAGTTGCTCGGAGTCTGGTTCGGTCCGGACCTGCAAACGGAGAAGAACTGGGACGAGATAACGAGTAGGGTGGCCACTCTCTGCCGGCAATGGTCCGAGAGGAAGCTGTCCCTAAAAGGTCGGGCGGAGGTGGCGAACGCGTACATCGCGTCCGTCATCGAATACCGCCTGACCGTCGTGCCTTGTCCCGATCGCGCCATCACCGAAATGGAGCGCATCCTCTTCCGCTTTTTGTGGAAAGGAAACGTTCTGATGGTGAGGCGATCCGTTTGTTGCCAACACCCGCTGAAAGGAGGGCTGGGCATGCCGTGGTTGATGATGCGCAGACATGCGCTGAGACTGCGACATCTCCGGCTCTACGTAGACGACGGTGAGCAGGTGTGGTCGCCGTTTGTGCGACGCTCTTTCCCGCAGCTCGTCTCCATGACCGAGCTGCAGTCGTGGATCAAAAAGAGGCCGAGGAATGGCGAATGGCACCGTGAGTGTCGCGTTGCTCTGCAACAACTTTGCCGTCCCGGGTCGACCTTGAGCGGCTGCATCACAACGAAGTCATTCTATAGGGGATTAGTGGAGGGCAGGTACGACGACGATCTCGGGGCGAACCTGGGCGTCGACGAGGAATACCTGACCCGCCTGTTCAGGACGACTTTCGGGCCGGGACCTATGGACAACTTCCAGAGATCCCTGGCCTGGCAGTGTTACCGAGAGGCGCTACCCGTTCGGGATAAGCTCTATAGACACGGCTCGCGAAATGTGGGGCCGACCTGCCCGAGATGCGGTCAGAGCGATGAAACCGTTCTGCACGCACTCGTGCAGTGTCCAGCCATTTCGGAGCTGTGGGCTTATGTCGAACGACTGCTGTCGCGTGTGGGACGAGTCGGTTTATCAACCGAGTCTATCGTCAATATCGTCACGCCTCCTTCCTTTAAACGGGAAGGAAGAGCTGTATTTATCGTACTTGTGGCTATGGCCAAAGAATGCATCTGGTGGACGCGTCTGAAAGGATTAGAGACAAATACTTTCCTCTCTGGTCAATCTCTCATCAACTTTTTCAAGTATCACTTGAAAAGGAAGGTGAGAGTAGAGAGGCAAGTGTTGTCTAGCAAATGTTTCGAAAAAAGATGGATACATGTAGCAAGAATGGCACGTATAAATGACGAAGCCACCTTGACCATGATTCTATAAAACGTTTTAAAATTTTGTAAACAGAGAAATTTTATTTAACAAACTGTGACGCTAAAGACCGAGGTTACCGTGGTCTTTTCGTAGGTTTTTCTTTCCACGGATAACCTCCCCATTTATTGGGAATTTTTTGTATTATTTCGTATTTTTTGTAAATACCCCAAACGTTTTGCGATGTTTTTTTTTTTTTTTTTTTTCATCGTTGTCCCCACTTTTTTTTTTTTTTTTTTTTTTTTTTTTTTTTCTGCTTTGTTTTCGACCCCCTCGAAAAGAAAAACTCTACATTTGTATTTTGTCCCCTCTGTGTTGAGCCCTGTGTGGCTAATAAAGAAACCTATCTATCTATCTATCTATCTATCTATCTATCTATCTATCTATCTATCCATCTATCTATCTATCTATCTATCTATCTATCTATCTATCTATCTATCTATCTATCTATCTATCATCATGGACGGACGGTAGACACATCGGCTCCCATGTAAGTTGCATTTTTCACCTCTTAAAAGACCTATTTTGTTTTAAAATTTTGTATAAGTTGTGTATAACACAAAATACTTCGTGAACATATATTTTTCAAATCGGAAATAGCTCTATTTAGAGCCTTATTTCCAAAAATTCAAACATATCTTCCTCGTTCCTAGCCATATTCTTTAAAACGAATATGGCTAAGGTTTTCAACGAGGCCGACTTCCCGCTCCTAATGCCAGAGGCGAAAACACTTAATGCCGTTCCGCATGAACGCAGACAAGTGATGAAGAAGAGCAATGATTCTGAGTCAACTGCTGCTGCCTCAACCACCACCACTACCACCATCACGTGTACAAACTCTGCTGCTACAGCAGTCTTGCCTGCCACCGTCACCAGTGACAACAACAACAACAACGACAAAGACAACAACAACAACAGCAACAACAACGACAACGACACAAATGTCCTTGCTAACACGACCACTGTCCTCACCACTGCTACTACCAGTGACAATAACAACAGCAACAACAACAGGACACCGACCTTCAACACCAACACCACCACTACTTCGACAAACTCTGCCGCCACTACCACCACCTTTGAACCTGGCAGTACCAACACCACTGTCAATACCACCATCAACAACTACAAGACGAACAAGATAAACAACACCACAAACGCCACAAACAACATATCTGCCAGCATCACAAAAACAAATTTTGCCGATGCAACGAAAGAAAAAAGAACAATATTAACATTCACCCAAAAACAAATCAATGACACAAAATCCCTTCTCACGAAAGAAGGTGACACTGTACACATACACATACCAAAAGCAATTATTGAAAATACAAACAAGAAGCACATATCATACAGACTTATCAACAAGAAAACGAAGCGACCGGAGAATTTCTCCACCCAAAAAATTGAGATTTGTCTCAAACCGATATGGCCCTTTCAAAGTCATGTTACTTGGGGACGAAAATTTGCCACGGTCCTAGTACGCTTTAAGAGCGAACAGTTAGCGAAGGAATTTTCAACACTCTCTCTCCACACAGATGACTTGGTGATGATACCGAGTTATCTTGGACAGAGAGTGACGAAGGTGACAGTAAAGAATGTCCCTTCACAAGTGGAAACACAGTGGATAGTAGGTTCTATATGCCTCGAAATGGAGGAGGCAAATATATTAGAAATTGCTACTGCAGAGGAGAAAAACTGGGAAGGGGGAAAAAAAGTCGAAGTCCTCCTCCACATCACTGAAGAGGAGTGCCAAAAGATCCCCACACACATCCAACTGGCAAAGGACCACAAGTTATATGTAGTGGTGGAAGGAAGGCGGCCACGTTGTTATGTATGCGGCAGCGAGGCACACCTCAAGGACAGTTGCCCAACCGCCGCCAACCAAAAAAAGCAACAAGGGCAACCACCAAAACCCGGAAAAAAAACCCTACTACCAACACCACCATCAACAATCAAAACAAGAGAAACACAAGCAACACTGGCAACTGAGAAGACAACAACATCTGCAAAAACAACAAGTGAGGAAGCAGGGGAAAAGAAAGAAAATTCCAAGACTGTTTCCCCTTCCCCCACATCACACACACCTCACACAAATAACAAGCCATCAGCACCAACAAAAACAGCAACACAACCACTCACACAAGCACACACAGACGCTCACAATTTGCCCCTACCCCCTTCCGATTCCTCAGAACCTTCGTCGGAAGATGAAAGTAATGAGGAATGGCAAATAGCCCAGAAAGGAAGGAGGAAGAGGAGCAAGAAAAGAAAAGCAAACACAAACAAAGCAGGGAGATACACAACTCCCGAAAACACTCCAGACACCAACACAAGCACACACAACTACAACACAAGCAACAAAACCCCAAAAGCAAGTACACACACAATGCTCACTGCCATCAACACAAAAAACTCAGAGTTGATGGAATACATCAACACAAAAACAAACATAACAAACGAAGACATAAAAACCAGCAACCACCCATACACAACACCGCCAGAACACATCAAAATACTACACATAACACCAACCCTGCACCACACACTAAAATCTATTTTTCCAAAGGCAGTTGGCAAATGCCAAAAATACCTGGCGAAAAAACTATATAGTGATCTCCTCGAAGAAAACCCGAAGGAGGAGACACAAAAACTCTCAAACGGTAAGTGACTCTCTTTATAAAACTTTAACACTCAAATCAAAATGATGCTCAAGATTGGTTGTGTAAATGCGCGTGGCTTGGGGTCCCCTTGGAAACAAGGGTACCTCCTAAATGACATAAAGTCACATAAACTAGAAATCATAGCCATAAGCGAGACCAGACTCCATGATCCGCGGGCCCTATCGTCCATGTTTGGCAGACAGTTTAACATTTATTTTTCTCCCTGTCTGCCGAGAATGGGCGGTAGTGGCACGGCGGTACTCTTTCACAAGAGTCTGGATCTCGAAGTAAAGACAGTATTCATAGACCCGGAGGGTAGATTGGTTGTTCTGGATGTCGATGGCAGCGATGGGTGTGCTTTTCGACTCATATCAGTATACGCACCACCTTTAACAGGTAGGCCGGATTTCTTCCGACGTCTAGAAGTATTCCTAGGAACGTCTCGTCCTTTACTTTTAGTGGGGGATTGGAATGCTACCTTGGACACGCATCTAGACTATGTGGGCAGAGATAGGAATAGACGGGGATGCAAATGCCTCAAAGACCTGCTCAGACGCTTTCAACTGTTTGACAGGTACCGACTCGATTACCCGAATGCGCCAATGTGGACATGGACAAACCGCATCGGGTCGTCGAGATCGTATCTAGATAGAATACTGTGTAGGAGAGTAGATAGAGATAGCATAGGGTGTCCACAATTTCACATAGTCAGCTACACGGATCACAAACTTGTGACGTGTACGCTAGACTTAGATAAGACACATAGGCAGGGCTCCGGTTACTGGAAACTAAACGCGTCTTTCCCGTCGAGACCAGTTTTCAGAGACCGGATTAGCACGTTAGTAAAGAGGGCTTTGACAGGAGCCATCATCAATAACAAATGGTGGTTTGCCCTCAAGAGAGCAATAAAAGCAGAAGCGGTTAGGTATAGCAAAGCACTAGCCATAGACAGAAACAGAGTAGAGGGTGAACTAGTTAAGAAGCTAGAAGAGGCAATTAGAAGTGGCATCGCATCCGACGTTTTGGCGGCGAGGTTGTCCCTTGACCAACACTTCAACGCCAAACACGAAGGGTGCGTTGTCAGGGCTAGGATGCGTGCTCTAAGAAACGAAGGTGTTGGAGCCGCACGAGAGGCCCGGGTGGCGGAGGCGCAACAGGGCAACAAAGCCACCATTCGGTCTCTGGTGGACGAACAGGGGCGCGAACTGCTCGAGCCAAGCAAAATGTGTGAGGCCTTTCAGCGGCACTTTGCTCGACTGTTTGGGACGAATGGCGAGCGAGAACGCAGGGTGGACTTCAGTGCCTACCTGCACAGCCTGCCACGACTCTCGGCAAGAGAGGCGGAGTGCTGCGAAGGTGCCATCACGGCGGCGGAAGTGAGGGACGCGATGGCGGGATGCTCGAGGGACAAATCTCCGGGTTTGGATGGTCTGCCCTACGAGCTTTACAACTGTAAGCCAGACTTGTTTGGAGACGTCTTGGTGGCGGTGTACTGCAACTGGCAGCAAAACGGGAGCATTCCCGGTTTTGTGAGTCGAGGAGCCGTAACGCTGCTGAAGAAAGATCCAAACAAGGGGGACGTCATAGATAACTTTAGGCCCATCACTCTGCTCAATGCAGACTTGAAAATTTTGGCCAAGGTGTTAGCCAAGCGGTTGGCGCTTGTCATCGAGAAACTGATCGGCAAGGCGCAAACGTGCGCGGTGCCGGGCAGGAGCATCCATGACAACCTCCATCTGATGCGCTACATCATAGAGAGGGTAGTTAAGGAACCTGGCATGGGTGGGGCCCTGATCAATTTAGATCAATCGAAAGCTTTCGATAGGGTAGACCATCAATACTTGGAGGCTGTCCTCATAGCAGCCGGCTTCGGTCCCATTTTCCGCGGCTGGATGGCTGCCTTGTACAGAGGCATCCGTTCGGTAGTTCGCGTCAATGGGCATCTATCAAGACCCTTCGACATTGCACGTTCGGTCCGTCAGGGATGCCCCCTCTCGTCGCTTCTGTACGTGTTGACTCTCGAGCCACTACTGCGGAAGCTGGCGACGCTGAGGGGCATCCCGCGAGAGTTGGGATGCGGGACGAGCGTGTCGGCATACGCGGACGACGTCACCGTCATAGTGTCTAGCCAAAAGCACATCGAGCTTGTCGGCGAGACACTGAGAGACTACGAAGCGGTAACGGGAGCGAAAATCAACCGGGATAAGTCAGTGGGCTTGCGGCTCGGCACCTGGAGAAGCAACCCCATGCCGTCAAGTAGCGCCTCCGTCGTGGGACGTTGGACTGACGGTCCGGTTGAGATGCTCGGGGTCTGGTTTGGTCCAGACCTCCAAACGGAGAAGAACTGGGACGAGATAACGAGAAGGGTGGCCACTCTAGCCCGGCAATGGGCCGAGAGGAAGCTTTCCCTGAAAGGTCGGGCGGAGGTGGCGAACACGTACATCGCGTCCGTCATCTACTACCGCCTGACCGTCGTTCCTTGTCCCGACCCTACCATCACCAAACTGGAGCGCATCCTCTTCCGCTTCTTGTGGAAAGGAAGCGTTCCGATGGTTAGGCGATCCGTTTGCTGCCAACACCCGTTAAAAGGAGGACTGGGCATGCCGTGGTTGATGATGCGCAGACACGCGCTGAGACTGCGACATCTCCGGCTCTACGTAGACAGCGGTGAACAGGTGTGGTCACCGTTTGTGCGGCGCGCTTTCCCGCAGCTCGTCTCCATGACCGAACTGCAGTCATGGATCAAGAAGAGGCCGAGGAAGGGCGAATGGCACCGCGAGTGTCGCGCTGCTCTTCGGCAACTCCAACAACCCGGGTCAACCTTGAGCGACTGCATCACAACTAACGCATTCTATAGTGGATTAGTGGAGGGAAGGTACGACGACGATCTCGGGGCGAACCTGGGCGTCGACGAGGAATACCTGACCCGCCTGTTTAAGACGACCTTCGGGCCGGGACCTATGGACAACTTCCAGAGATCCCTGGCCTGGCAGTGCTATCGAGAAGCACTACCCGTTCGGGATAAGCTCTACAGGCATGGCTCGAGAAACACGGGGCCGACCTGTCCGAGATGCCGGCAGAGCGACGAAACCGTTCTGCACGCACTCGTACAGTGTCCCACCATTTCCGAGCTGTGGGCTTACGTCGAACAACTGCTATCGCGTGTGGGACGAGTCGGTCTATCAGCCGAGTCTATCGTGAATATTGTCGCGCCTCCTTCCTTTAAACGGGAAGGAAGAGCTATTTTCATCGTACTTGTGGCTATGGCGAAAGAATGTGTATGGTGGACGCGTCTGAAAGGTCTAGAGACAAAGACTTTCCTCTCTGGGCAATCTCTCATCAACTTCTTCAAGTATCACCTGAAGAGGAAGTTGAGAGTAGAAAGGGAAGTCTTGTCTAGTGAATGCTTCAAAAAAAGATGGGTGAATGTAGCAAGGATGGCACGTGTGAACGACGGAGCCATCTTGAGCATAACCCTATGAACAAGAAAAAAAAAATAAATAAAACAAAAAGGCAAAAGAGAGTCACTTACTGTTATAGTTTCTTCAATGAGAATATTGACCAAGGTTACCGTGGTCTTTTCCGTGGGCTTTTCCTTCCACGGCTAAACCTAAACTGTCCTCCCCTCTTTTTACACGAGAACATTACTGTGTGATACACGATCCCTATTGATCGGCCTTTCCTTTTCTTTTTTTTTTCGATCCCTTTTGATCGAACTGCCCCTTTTTCCCTTCCTACGATCCCTTTTGATCGACACCACCAATTTTTTTTTTTTTTTTTTTTTTTTTTTTTTTTTCCTTCCTTCCCCCTCCCAAAAAGAAAAGCTCTACATTGTATTTGTCCCATCTTCGTTGAGCCCTGTGTGGCTAATAAAAGAAATGTATCTATCTATCTATCCATCTATCTATCTATCTATCTATCTATCTATCTATCTATCTATCTATCTATCTAGCTGGCTACGTAACTTTATCATTTACAAATATCAACCAGAGTCTGAGGCCATGCTGGTGCGCCGTCTTTCAGTGCGACTGGTTCTTTTTGTGTGTTGTTTCTGGTAAAGTAGCGAGTTAGACGGAGCTGCACGTCTTTGTGCCTCCTGCCGCGATGTGGGTTCATATGATATCTCAGATAATAAAGTTTCCAGACGTTCTTTGAAGACCTCCACATCTACACCTCACAGATCTCCGAGTACCTTTCGCAGTATGCTGAATATGTATA
Source organism: Octopus bimaculoides (assembly GCF_046866305.1). Lineage (NCBI taxonomy): Eukaryota > Metazoa > Mollusca > Cephalopoda > Octopoda > Octopodidae > Octopus > Octopus bimaculoides. Next base: position 17,031,531 of record NC_142930.1, on the reverse strand, counting down.
TTTAATATAAGCGCAGGTGTGGCTGTGTGTTAAGAAGCTTTCTTCTCAACCACATAGTTCCGGGTTCAGTTCCACTGCGTGGAAACGAGTCTTATAGTATAGCCTCGGGTCGATCAAAGCCTTGTGAGTGGATGAGTTGATTTGGTAGACGGAAACTGAAAGAAGTCCGTCGTGTATATGCATATATATATATATATATATATATATATATATATATATATATATATATATATATATACATGTGTGTGTGTGTGTGTGTGTCTGCCTTTGTGTCAGTGCTTGTACCCCATACAATCGCTTGGCAACCGATGTTGGTGTGTTTATGTCACCGAAACTTAGCGGCTCGGCAAAATATACCGATAGAATAAGTGCTAGGCTTACAAAAAATAAGCCCTGGGATCGATTTCCTCGACTAAAGGCGGTGCTCCAGCATGGCCGCAGTCAAATGACTGATACGTGTAAAAGAGTAAAAAGTATGTATGTACAAGTTTTATGTACATATATATATATATATATATATATATATATATATATATATATATATATATATATATATATATATATATATATATATATATATATATATATATATATATATAGTGTATGTGTGTGCATGTACGTATGTATACACAAGCTTTATACACACACACGCGCACGCAAATACACACACAATTAATCACATTGCTGCAAAAGATGAATAAAAGCAGTACTCGAATAGCAAGTTGTTTTCGACTTTAATGAAATGTTCTGTTTCTCTCTCTCTGTTATATATATATATATATATATATATATATATATATATATATATATATATATATATATATATATATATATATATATATATACATGCAGAGAGAGAGAGAGAGAGAGAGAGAGAGAGAGAGAGAGAGACAGACAGAGAGGGAGGGAAAGAGAGAGGAGAGTGAGACAGAACACACAGACAGAAGACACAGAAGGGCCTCCATAGTTGCTGCAGATGAAGTTCACTCACTTATAATTGGTTAACTGCAGGCTATGGAAGACACTAGCTCTAAGTACCATGTAGTGGGATTGATCGAAGAACAAGATGGTTCGGAAGCGAATCTCTTCACTACATGACCATATGTGTAACATAGACACACACAAACATACAAACACACACTGAGAAGCGAGAAATTTGCGCTTAGTTTTAAAACATGATAGGTTTTCCAATTTTCTCCCTAAAAAAAAAAAAGAAATAAAAAATAATGAAAAACAAAAAGAAAAAAAACTTCTACCTAGATCAAGTAACGCAGGCAATATGGAAAAGGACAATAACACCAGTTTAAAAACCGTAATAACAAATATAAACTTTGTAATGACCAACAACATCTTCATCGCACATGAAGAAAAAAAATAACATCAAGAATATGGGTATAATCAGTGGTTGGCACTCCGTCGCTTACGACGTCGAGGGTTCCAGTTGATCCGATCAACGGAACAGCCTGCTCGTGAAATTAACGTGCAAGTGGCTGAGCACTCCACAGACACGTGTACCCTTAACGTAGTTCTCGGGGATATTCAGCGTGACACAGTGTGACAAGGCTGACCCTTTGAAATACAGGCACAACAGAAACAGGAAGTAAGAGAAAGTTGTGGTGAAAGAGTACAGCAGGGATCGTCACCATCCTCTGCCGGAGCCTCGTGGAGCTTTAGGTGTTTTCGCTCAATAAACACTGACAACGCCCAGTCTGGGAATCGAAACCGCGATCCTCTGACTGCGAGTCCGCTGCCCTGACCACTGGGCCATTGCGCCTCCACATGGGTATAATAACAACGAGAAAAAACAAAATAACAACGACAGCAGCATCTGCGACAGCAGCCATATTATATATGAAGGAAAGGAATGCAAAGTGCGATAGGAGACAATGGTGCTTCGTTGGAAACTATATAAGGTAGATAAATATGAACATTAAATAAACAATCCAATACCATAATTAGCTATACTGCATATAGGCGCAAGAGTGGCTGTGTGGTAAGTAGCTTGCTTACCAACCACATGGTTCCGGGTCCAGTCCCACTTCGTGACACCTTGGGCAAGTGTCTTCTACTATAGCCTCGGGCCGACCAAAGCCTTGTGAGTGGATTTGGTAGACGGAAACTGAAAGAAACCCGTCGTATATATGTATATATATATATATATATATATATATATATATATATATATATATATATATATATATATATATATATATATATATATGCATGTGTGTTTGTGTGTCTGTGTTTGTCCCCCCACCATCGCTTGACAACCGATGCTGGTGTGTTTACGTCCCGTAACTTAGTGGTTCGGCAAAAAGAGACCGATACAATAAGTACTAGGCTTACAAAAGAATAAGTCCTGGGGTCGATTTTCTCGACTAAAGGCGGTGCTCCAGCATGGCTGCAGTCAAATGGCTGAAACAAGTAAAAGATATGTATGTATGTATGTATGTATGCATGTATGTATGCCTGGTTGAGTGGGTATGTGTATCGATGTTGCATATCAATCTTTTTCTGCTGTAATTATGCGTGTGTGTGAGTGTGTGTGTGTCTATATATACATACATACATACATATATATATATATATATATATATATATATATACATATATATACATACATTTATATAAATATATATATATATATATATAAATATATGTATATATATATACATATATATACACACACACACACACATATATATATATATATATATATAAACATACATGCTTACATATGTGTATACACACACACACACACAGATATTTATAGGGAGGGAGGCTAGAGAAGAGAAAAGACAGAGAGAGAGAGAGAGAGAGAGAGAGAGAGAGAGAGAGAGAGAGAGGTGGACTGATTGAAATGGGGAGATTACTCTATGCACACACCTCTAATTGATTCACACCTTATCCAGAATCAGTTATTTGTTCACTGCAAGCTGTTTTTTCTACACAATTGTCTTTTCTCCACTTGCAATCAAATTATCTTCACACACACACACACACACACACACACACACACACGCATGCGCGCGCGTGCACACACACACACACACACAGACGCATGCGCGCGCGTGCACACACACACACACACACAAAGATGCTGCATCTCGTATTCTGTCGTGATAGTAACGGCAGCTGTAGTGATTGTAGCTGTGTCGGTGGGCAAGAAGATAGCGCCGATAGCGGCGGTGCCAGTGGCGGCGAGAGCAACAGCAATGACGGCGGCGGCGGCGGTGGTAGTGGTGGTGGTGGTGGTGGCGGTGGTGGTGGTAGTGTTGGTGGTGGTGGTGGTGGTGGTGGTGGTGGTGGTGGTGCTTGTGGTGGTGGTGGTGGTGGTGGTAGCGTTGGTGGTGGTGGTGGTGGTGGTAGTGTTGGTGGTGGTGGTGGTGGTGGTGGTCGTACTTGTGGTGGTGGTGGTGGTGGTGGTAGCGTTGTTGTTGCTGTTGTTGGTGGTGGTGGTGCTTGTGGTGGTGGTGGTGGTGGTGGTGGTGGTGGTGGTGGTGATGGTGGTAGCGTTGGTGGTGGTGGTGGTGGTGGTGGTGGTGGTGGTGCTTGTGGTGGTGGTGGTAGCGTTCGTGGTGGTGGTGGTGGTGGTAGTGGTGGTGCTTGTGGTGGTGCTTGTGGTGGTGGTGGTGGTGGTAGTGATTGTACTCGCGGATTTGATGTTGGTGGGGTTAATGGTTGTGAGAATAATGGTGGTGATGATGGAGTTGATTGTCTTGGTTAAGATGACGGTGCTAGGTGGTCGTCGTGGCAGCGTTCGTTATGGTAAGAGCTGGTGGAGCTAATGGTGTATGTGTTGGGACAACAGGGTGGTGGTCGTGACTGTAATGTCTGTGATAGTGGTTGTGGTGTGTGATAAATTACTTTCTTCTTCTTATGACTAAGAAAATTTCCATGATGGAGTGGAAACACTGCACCACATACATACGCACATACGTACACACACACAGACGACCGCGCGTGTGGCTCGCATATGTATATCCATGTGTACATGGGCGCACAAAACTCTCTTACATTATACATTTATAAAGATATTGCTTCTTCCGTGTGTGTATGTGTGTGTGAGTGTGTGTATGTATGTGCGTGGGTTTGTATGTGTGCCTGTGTGTGAACGCGCGCGTGCATGCGTGTATGTGTGTATGTGTGTGCGCCGCACATACATTGATGAACTTAAATGGACATTATACGTTCAGATATTCCCACCACTCACACAAATACACAATCATAGACATACACGCATACAAACACGTATACAAATTTAGTGAGAGATACACACTATATTCTCTCCTTCTCTCTCTCCTTCTCTCTCTCCTTTTCTCTCTCCTCCTATATTTCTTTCTCTCCTTTTCTCTCTATCTCTCTCTCTCTCTCTCTCTCTCTCTCTCTCTCCCCGTCTCTGACACATACACACACACTTAGAAATATATATATATATATATATATATATATAAACACACACACATATGCATTTATCATATGCATTCCCATTCTCAGAGAAACTGTTTGCTACATTGACATATATACCCATACATGTTTACAAGTTATACATGTAGGCCTACAAAGATGTGTATGGAGACGTATATACGAGTACAAAAAAATATTGATTTATTTAAATCATGCGTAAGACGAGACATTTGTAAGAGTCCAGAATGTTAGTGTTTTGGCTACCATACCTTTGTACATAGTAACTGATAATATTAAATAAATTAGGCTTGGAAACGACTGATTTGACAGTCTTGAAGCTGATCTCCATTTTATGAACAGACATTTACTCTACAATTTTGACTTCCATCTTATAGAACTGGAATATAAACTAAGAAGATGAAGTTGGCCTCTTTTTGTATTAGAGAAATTAAATTTCTTTTGATTGAACGAAAAACAATTTCTCCTTTATGTCGAGATGAAAATGGTGTATTGTAACAAGTGATTCAGATAAAATATATTCCTGGTACTATTAGTTCCAGAATAGCCAAATGCAATTTCCGGCACAATCATAATCTTTAACGATTCAAAAGTACCTGGAATTGATAGTTTCCAATTTCTGGTTACAGTAATTAACCAGTTGCCATCAAGCTGAAAGTCCTCAAGTTTTTATGAAAGTACTTAAGATGTAGATATGAAACTGCAGTAGTTAACTTCCAAAATAAAGAAAAAACGAAAAACGTAAAACCAACAAAATATGACGGGTTAGTAAAGTTGAACATTATATATATTATCTTGATGTCTATACTCTCTAGCGGGGCGGTTGATGATACGGAAAACACTAGATTAAAGGAAATATTGTAAGAAACGAAAAATGAAGGAAGAAAATAACAGTTATTGGTAACGCGAGCAATAATTGGAGACATAAGAAAAAACAAATTTCTAAGCATGACAGGCTAAAATTGATTTCAGAAAAAAATATTCGACATTATTTTATACTTCTGGATAACAAAGACACTCCACAGATATAAAGCAGCCCGATATTGAAAAAATATATTAACAGTATTATATAAAAATAGAAATACAAAAAGAAAAGACAGCATAAACCAAACCTATTTCTACATGAAGAATTTTTCAAGCTTATTTCTTATACCTAGTAATCTGCAGACTATCTCTAACTCTAATCTAATTTTTAATTGTGACAAATATCACGGAGAAGCTTATAAATCATCTCCTCTAAATATATGGATGTTTTTAAAACACACAGAAGTTGCCTATTGTAAAAGAAACAAGTCAACGGCTGTCCTGTTTTCTCCAAGAAATCATGTTTTTCTTAATGGCGTGTTAATTCGAGAAAATTCTTGTTATTTGAAATTATCTTCCCTTCTCATCTGTAGTTGGTCGCCATTTTCGAGGATAATTTCGTCCGTTGTTGCCTTTGGAGAGCCTGAAAAGGGTCAGTGGGTTCTGCCTTTATTCCTCTGAATTCTGTAAGAACTGAACAAGAGTAATCCAATTTGAAAGCAAACAATGGTGAAAATCTCTAAAGTAAAAGTATAAATGGAAGATCTGATTTTAGTTTCACAAGATCAGTGCTGAACCACACAATGGTCTTCTAATAAATGTATTAAATAAAAAACAAAAACAAAATAAAACAAAACAAGAAACTAACACCAACTGCAGACTATGTAACCAACACAAAGAAACATACGATACGTCATTTCCGGCTACCTAGTCCATACAAACAAATTATACAAGCATACATGACTAAGTGGTTAGTTATATCCATTGGTTAATCGGTTAACACTTATTTATCAAAACTGAAAATAAATGGTAGAAATACGCGTCTAATCCACTATGTGACAATAACGATACTATGGAGTATGTTTATTCAAGATCAAAGCAAATCCCCCATGCATCCTAATAAATATAAAGTAAAATCTATGAACTTCAATAGATAATTTGATCATTTCCGAACGAAACTTCTCCAATAAAAGAAGTTAAAAAGCCATGGAAAAATGCACAAGGGAATGAATACGATGTAATGTATAAACGGTATGGACAAAAACCTGCTTTCGGGGATATTAAGACAGGAATAGGAACAAAACCTTAAAACCCATATTAGATTTTTCAAATTTACGTATACACCATAAATGTGTTATGCTAGGTACAAATTTCAAGAAGACTCAATTCTATAACACAATTTACATATCACATTCCACACAATCAACGGACAATGTTTTAAAAAGGTTTTACGAAAGAACGCTAAAATAACAAAGCATGAAATATCAAGAAAATCCCCAACAACACGGCACATTCAATATCATAATATAACTTCTTCCCTCTTGAGCATAAAAGAAAAAAACAGCAAAGAAAGAGGAAAACAAAACACAGAAGAAACCTGGTATTGTAGCAAACAACTTACATAAAATTTCTGAAAACTACAAAGGCAACAACGAAAACATTAGCACTTCGTGCTAGAATTCGTATCACACGCAAACATATGCACTCAGACAATTCTACAGAGACATACATGATGAAAGAGAATATAACTTGTGGAAATAGAATCCCCAACATCCCCCCAAAAATAGAAGACAAAAGCTATAGGAGGAATAACGACAAGGACAACAACAGCGACAATTTTATCATCGCATATAAAAATCAAAACATTAGCATGTCAGAAAACAAAGTAAAAATTAAAATTTTTAAATATGGACTGAACTGCGTGTTTATGTGCGTATATGTACACAGACATGCCCATATAGATTGGATATATATATATATATATGTATTATAATATCTTATTCTCCGATTTGAAGTGTCCATTGATAACTTCAAACAAATGATTGAAAAAAGGATGAGCTAACCCCAGCAAGAATCCAAACCACAAATCAACGCTAACATGGCTCCTTGCGCATTAGATTAGACCAAACGCTTAGCCATCAATTTTTGTCAAGTTTAGTTAATACATTCTTAAACTGTCTAATACTTCATATAATATTTTTAAACAAATATATATACTATGAGTCTTCCATAGTAGCTTTCTCTCCGTAACTTACAAAGCCGTCTGCGTTTATTTATAAATATATATATATATATATATATATATATATATATATATATATGTATGTGTGTGTGTGTGTTCTTTATACACAGACATATATAAAGAACATATATATATATATATATATATATAAATTATTAAGGTGGCTATTCGCTATTTAGAACCGAAAGGCAAGAAATGTAGTCGTCACAAGTATAAGCAAAAACTATTGCTAGAAACAAGAGGCAAAACAAGTCTTAGCCACGTAAGAGCACTTTTTTAACGACTGATCAGGGAGACTTAACTGGACATGAAACACACACATATATATATATACATATATATACATACATGAGTGTGTGTGTATGTGTGTGTGTGTGTGTGTGTGTGTGTGTGCGTGTGTGTGTGTGTGTGTGCGTGTGTGTGTGTGTGTGTGTGTATGTTTTATGTCTAGTTAAGTAAAAGCAATTTAAAATTATCCTGCAGAATTGCTCAATACTTATCAAACTAGTTAATTCTAGTTCGGCTATATATTAATAACAATATGTATATGCTCATATTTTTAGTTCCATTTTCCCTGTTTGCATCAACATACCTATATATATATATATAAACATATACACACACACATGCCTGTATTGAGGCCTATACTCCGTATTTCCAACAGACTATCAGTATTTGTGAAATCATTTACATGTTTGTGTGTATATTTGTCACACATATATGTATAAATGCATGTATGTGTGTATATGCATGTGTGCTTCTGGTATTGTATTCTGGTATTGTATTCTGGTATTGTGCGTATGTGTCTGCGCCTGTATATGCGAGTGTGTTATACAATAATTCTCTTTGCTTCTGTGACTTTACATACCTCACTGTCGTCATTCGTTTGTCTGTCTGTCTGTCTGTCTGTCTGTCTGTCTGTCCGTCTGTCTGTCTGTCTCTTTTTCTCATCCATTTCTCTTTCTATAGCTCTCTTGTTTTCTCCTTCCTCCTCTCTTTCTCCCCCCCCCCACCCTACATATTTATATATTACTCAAGCTGTTGTATCATAAAAAAAGCAAAAAAAAAAAAATGATGCAAAACAACAACAACAACAGCAACAACAATAAAAACCAATAAACAAGCAAATAAACAAGTCTAAGAAAATAACAAACTAACAATAACACTCACAACAGCAACAGGAATAAAGAAGACAAAGACAACTACAAAAAAAAACAAAAAAAAACAAAAAGCTACAATATATATACATACATATATACATACATATATATATATATATATATATATATATATATATATATATATATATATATATATATATATATATATATATATATATATATATGATAATGGTAACAGCAGCAATAAACAGAATCGTATTTTACGGCACTAAAATATATGAAGGATTCATTTTTATTTCATGTTATTCAGAGGTTTTTGCAATATGCCTGTCAAGATTTTCGCTTTCTCTCATTATACATGAATTATATGTGTATGGCTATATATATATAATAACATATTCTAGGCTATTTCTTGCTTATCTATAACCTTTTTTTTTTCGCCATGTCGCTCTCGTATTTGTTTTATTTCTATATCGCTTCATATATATATATATATATATATATATATATATATATATATATATATATACATGCGTACACAATCACACCGAAACTGATGTACATAGACCGACATAGGTATAGACACACAAATAAGCATGTATTTGAGAAAGCTAACGTAGGCTTACAGACAAACACACAGAGATTCACGCACATTTATTGGTAAAAACATACATAATATACATACATGCACACATACATACATAGATAACATAACATACCTAACGTATGTGCACACAT
>NC_142930.1:17009701-17017201 GCF_046866305.1 Octopus bimaculoides | reverse complement strand
TGTATGTGTATGCGCACGCACGCGTGTATATGGTTAAGAATTCTTGTGCACCTGGGAATATATTACATGCACGAATATGCAAAAAGCACCTACGCGCACACACACGGCTAAAGAAAGACAGAATGCAAGAATAACACATACACACACACATATATATATATATATACATACATATATACATACATATATATATATATATATATATATATATATATATATATATATATATATATATATATATACATATATATATATATATATATATACATATATATATATATATATATATATATATATATATATATATATATATATATATATATATATATGTATGTACATGCGTGTATGTGTGTGCGCGCGCAGTTCTGTATTCATATTCCCTTTGTCTTAATGTGTGCAATAGTATATTTACGTATATATGCTGTGTGTATGCAAACAACGGGTGTTTGGCAAGTACGCTTCTGTGTTTACTGAACGAACATGTTGAGCAAGAGGTGCAGGGATGGAGAAGGAAGAGGAGAGAGAAAGAAAGAGAGAGGGGAGAGAGAGAGAGAGAGAGAGAGAGAGAGAGAGAGAGAGAAGCAAAGTGGTGGTATAAGTGACGGAAGGAGGGTGGGGGTAAGCAATGGAAAGAGGATGAGGATGAGGAAGGGCAAAGTGGGCGGAGGAGGCGGTGGTAGGTGGGATCAAATTAGTGGCACTCAAGTGTAGCACTTATATTTGATATATTGACGTGGGGGGGGGAAGGAAATGGGGGTGGCGATGGTGGCTGTGGTGGTGGTGGCGGTGGTGGTGGTGCCCTTCTTGAATGATTTAAAGTAATAGTGTGAGGTAAGAGTTAGTGAGCCGCATAGAGAGAGGGGCAAGTATGGCGTATTTTGTTGTTGGTACGTTCACACATACGCACACACACACACACACACACACACACACACACACACACACACACACACACACACACACACACACACACACTCACACACATACACACACATATATATTGCGTGTGTGCGTGTGTGTTACATATGGTGGAATTAAGTAGTTGATATATTATCCCTGCATCTATCTGTTTGTCTGACGATCTGTCTGCTTCTTGGTGAAATTGTCTGACTACATATCTATCTACATCAATTTATCTGTATGTTGCGAGGTCTGTCTATCAGTATATCTCTTTTATTTTCTCAGTTTCTCACGTATGTGCTACACACACACGTACATATATGTGGGAATATATGGAAGTACACACACACGCGCGCGCGAACATGTATACGTACACATACATACGTATGTTAATATACATATTGTATTTATGTATGTACACACACTCTCACCGCACTTTTCTGGCTTTCTACGGTATAATGTACGTTAAGTAAGGTATACAGAATGCTATTTTGATCTGATACAACCTCCGTCGCTAATAACTGACTCTTTCTCTCTCTCACTCTCATTATCTCTCTCTCTCTCTCTCTCTCTCTCTCGCACACACACACATCTACATACATTTGTGCGTATATGTGTGTGAGCGTGTGCATAACTCGCTCTACCAGCATCCCTATCTATCCATCCATCCATCCATCCATCCATCCATCCATCCATCCATCCATTCATCCATCCATCCATCCATCTATTTGTCTACCTGTCTGTCTACCTGTCTGTCTGTCTGTCTGTCTGTCTGTCTGTCTGTCTGTCCGACTGGCTATCTATCTATCTATCTATCTATCTATCTATCTATCTATCTATCTGTGGAGGCGCAATCGCCCAGTGGTTAGGGCAGCGGGCTCGCTGTCGGAGGATCGCGGTTTCGATTCCCAGACCGGTCGTTGTGTGTGTGTTTATGGAGCGAAAACACCTAAAGCTCCACGAGGCTCCGGCAGGGGGTGGTGTTCGACCCCTGTTGTATTCTTCCCCCCCCCAACTTTCTCTCACTCTTTCTTCCTGTTTCTTGAGTAACGCTGCGAAGGACTGGCGTCCCGTCCAGCTGGGGGGGGGGGGGGGGAACGCATACGCCATAGAAACCGGGAAACCAAGCCCATGAGCCTATCTAGGCTTTAAGAGGGCGCATAATAAGTAATAAATATATCTATCTATCTATCTATCTATCTATCTATCTATCTACTTTGTCTTGTTAACCTTTCAGTCAATTTTCCTGTGCGTTTTTCTGAGATCATAGCTCTGAAAGCAATATAGTCGTGAATGTGCATATGTGCATTCATTTTTCACACTTTTCCTTCTACTGTTTCTACAGCCTTTCTTCTACGTTGTCGTCTTCCACTCACCCCCTATTCTCAGTGACTTTCAGCTCCCTGGCCTATCCCTTTTAAGAGGGTAACGGTGTGATTTTAAGGGAGTGTTCCAGTCATCAGTATTTCGTCTTTTCATATCTCAGAGACTTCATCGTTCAACAGAGGCAGATTTGGCTGCTGTTTCCAGTGCGCACGCACATGCCGCCTGCTTCGTTAAAATGAAATGCCTACTGTAGCACCATGTCACCATTGATCAGGAACATTTTTGATTTTATTTCTCCGCTTACCTCTATCGTCACAGAAACGCTAGCGTATAGCCAGGCGTGGCTGTGTGGTAAGAAGATTGCTTCTTAACCACATTGTTCTGGGTTCAGTATGACTATGCGTTATCTTGGGCAGGTGTTTTCTACTATACCTCCCACCACACACACACATATTGACTTCATAACTTTTCAGAGAACGGGCAATAACTTTTGTTTTGGAACTGGATCGTGAAGCACATATGTACTAGCATGTAAATATTATATATATACTCTTCGAAACGCCGGTGGTAAAATGGGGGTAGCTGATGAAGGAAAATGTTCTCTATGTGACTTGTGTGTTTTCTGTACTCTGGTTATTATTATTTTCTTGTCTACGTTTTGTTTGCAATGTCCTGTACCCAGATATGCACCTATATATACAGGTAGACGTAATATATTCATTTATTATTTGTTATATATATATATATATATATATATATATATATGTATATATATATATATGTATATATATATATATATATATATATATATATATATATATATATATAAATTATTTAAAATTATTTAAAATTATTTAAAATTATAATACAGGGTATCAAGGGATACCACCACGCTGAAAAAATAGCAGTCAAATCCTGACTCCAAAACCACAATAAATGTCCGCAAGGCACGATTAGCGAAGACGAAGACCAAATAAACCAGTAAAAATAATAAGATAATTTCAAATCCTGGATTTCTGGCTCAGCGTGGTGGTATCCCTTGATACCCTGTATTATAATTTTAAATAATTATTACCTTTGATGGTTTTTATTCCCATGCTGACCACTTGATAAGATCAATATTTTAAATACCGATCTTATCCTTATTTATATATATATATATATATATATATATATATATATATATATATATATATATATATATATATATATATATATATATATATATATATATATATATATATTCTCACTTATCATATTACTTGTTTCAGTCATTAGACTGCAACCATGCTGAAGCATATCTATGTGCGTATATATATATATATATATATATATACGCACTCTGCCCTCTCCCACTTGGTTTTAATATGTTGCCACATTTGTAATATGTCTTTTTTTCTACATTTTTTCGTGCAGCTGAAGATTGCTCTTCATATTGCATTTAAGGTAATGCTCACATTACTTAAATAAATTGAAGTAGCATGAAACGTGCGTACTGCAATCACTTTTGAAATCCGTGTTGCTTATTATTTGATTTTAATCACCCATCCTTTTGGGATGTGATATTCGGGTGCCTTCGCATAAGTACCATATTCAAGCCTTGAATCTATATCTAAACCGTATATATATATATATATATATATATATATATATATATATATATATATATATATATATATATATATATAATGGACAAAGTAACGTGAATCATAAGTAGAAGTGTGGAACAAATAAGGAATATTTATGCGTTTTGAAGTTCTGGGGATCAGCTGGTCTGCATGTGTGGGAGATTTCTATCAAAATCAGTCAGAAATAAAATGTTTACGAACAGACGCTCAACAGCCTACAGTTGCTCAACAGCCTACAGTTGCTCAACAGCCTACAGTTGCTCAACAGCCTACAGTTGCTCAACAGCCTACAGTTGCTCAACCCGTATTGCAAATTCACATTTTTAATGAATGCTGAATTTTGATACGTTATCAAATATTTAAGCGATATTTTCGAAGAGCTGAGTCTCTCAAGCAAGGAAAAAAAAAACAAAAAGCAAAAAACTCATCGGCTGAAAAACAGTTTACAAAATACAATCTTATTCGTCTATTCTTTTTATTCTTTTACTTCGGCCATGGTGGAGCACAGCCTTGGAGGGTTTTAGTCGAACAAAATTACCCCAGGATTTATTTAAGAGTAGCATTAATTCTATCGGTGTCTTTGGCCGAACCGCTAATTTACGGGAACATAAACACACCAACAACGGATGTCAAACGGTGATGGGGAGGGGACAAACGCATACATGTATACATAGATACATACTTATATATATATATATATATACATCGTATTTATATATATATATATATATATATGTATATATATATATATATATATATATATATATATATATATATATATATATATATATATATATATATATATATATATATATATGTGTGTGTGTGTGTGTGTATACAACGGGCTTCTTCCAGTTTCCGTCTACCAAATCTACTTACAAGGCTTTAGTCGGCCTGAGGGTATAGTACAAGGCACTTCTCAAGGTGCCAAGCGGTCGGACTGAACCCGGAACCATGTGGTTGGGAAGCAAGCTGCTTACCACACAGCTAAACCTGCGTCTAGCTGTAAAAAAAAAAAAAAAAAAAAAAAAAGAACCCGATCTTCCGAATTTGAAATAGGTAATATTTCCTCATTGCTGTTATCTAAATGCTATTGATGGAACTGTTTCTTTGTTAGAAACCAGCTCTTTCTACGTAGGCTGGATTGAAATAATCAAAATAGTAAAACAACATACGTATGTAATATATATTTATGTATGAACGACGTAATATAACACGCGCATATATTTGTATAATATATATATATATATATATATATATATATATATATATATATATATATATATATATATATATACATAGACACACACATATATATTTTATATGTATATATATATGTATATATGTATACATTTATATATGAAATATATATATATATATATATATATATATATTCGTGTATGTTTATATATACATAGGTATATATCTAGATACCTATTTATAAATGTGTATATATATGTATATATGCGTATATGCGTATATATATGTATATGTGTATTTAATTATATATATGTATATGCATATATAAAATATATATATGTAATACACATACATGTATATATAAATATACGTAATTACATATATATACATCATTGCATACATTGGTATATATATATATATATATATATATATATATATATATATATATATATATATATATATATATATAATATGTGTATATTTATGCAATTCATACACGTGTGAGTACGCCCCTGTATGTATGTATATATATATACATCACACATGCGATTATGCACACACGCAAGCACACAAGCACACAAAGAACACACAGACGCAAGCACACAAAGAACACACAGACGCACACACAAATACACACAGACACACACACAGACACACACACACACAAACGCACTCACATAGCTTCCAGTCTCTTCTGGGAGTGTAGGATGAGTGAAAATGTGTCTTAATCTGAAAATCTGTCTTTGTGATACATCTAATGTAGAAATTTCAGTATGGTATTGTCATTTGGGCTTCTGTTTCAAGCTGGTTTCCTATCTTCAAACGAATAAAATTCTTAGAAACGGCTATCATAATAGTAATGATGATAATAATGATAATAATAGGTCTGAACATAAGAATGCTAATATTAATAATAGCAATAAAATTAAGTAATAATATAAACAATAATGACAATAGCAAGAAAAATAATAATAATGATTTATTGTTTTGTTTTGCTATTGTTGTAGTGCAAGGAATCATCATCGCCATCATCATCATCGTCGTCCTCTACCTCCCCTCCTCCTCCCCTCCTCCTCCCCTCCTCCTCCCCTCCTCCTCCCCTCCTCCTCCCCTCCTCCTCCCCTCCTCCTCCCCTCCTCCTCCCCTCCTCCTCCCCTCCTCCTCCCCTCCTCCTCCCCTCCTCCTCCTGCCCCTCCTGCCCCCCTCCTGCCCTCCTCCTCCTCCTCCTCCTCCTCCTCCTCCTCCTCCTCCTCCTCCTCCTCCTCCTCCTCATTATTATTGATGTTACTATTACTATATAGTAAGGCGGTGAGTTGGCAGAATCGTTAGCATGCTGGACGAAATGCTTAGTGGTATTTCGCCCGTCGCTACGTTCTGAGTTCAAATGCTGCCGAAGTCGACTTTTCCTTTTATCTTTTCGGGTTCAATTAAATAAGTACCAGTTACACACTGGGGTCGATGCAATCGTCTTAATCTCTGCCCCCCAAATTTGAGGCCTTGTGCTTCCAGTAAAAATTATTATTATTATTATATTTCAATTTTCCTCAGCCAATATCTTGTCAGTATCTTGGCTCCAAATTCTTCCTATTTCAAACATTAAGGGATTGTTTTTTGTTTTTTTGCTTTTTGACCTCTTTCTTTATGATTCTAGAATCAAACGGGCGCCATAGGTTGATTGTAAGCACCTTCGCTTTCCCTGTCAATCATTGTTATGTCCGGTTTATTATTTATAACTTCTTATCCGTTTGAATAGGGAAGTCCTACTAAATCTTACATTTCTCCAACTTCGAGACTCTTTCGACTTGATGATTTTACCAAGTGTTTCTAACTTCAAATCCCCATTATTATCACCCTCATCATCATCGTCATTATTATTATTATTATTATTATTATTATTATTATTATTATTATTATTATTATTATGATTGATTTTTGCTTTGTATTTGTATAAGTTGACTTCAAGTCTCCCCCAGAGACCTCAAGAGACAAGTTAGAAGTTTGTGTTATGACTAGGGTGCCATATCTTTGGTTTTGCACTGAGTATTGTTCAAGAGAATGTTTAAGAAAGCATATGAAAATTATAAGTTTGTTTTAAAATTTGAAATTACATAGACAGTATTTTACGTAGGATATGGGAAGTTCCCATGAGCACTGTTTTTTTGAATTTCTGCCATTTTGGGGGTTCCTGGTATCTGAGATAAGTAGGAATCAGCCTCTTTTGCTATCATTCCAAGGGCACCTATGACAACAGGTATTGCTTTAGTCTTGAGGTTCCACATTTTGTCAATTTCTATTTCAATATCTTTATACCCGCTCAGTTTTTGGGAGGCCTTGACTGATAGATTTATGTCGATTGGAACAGACATATCAATGAAGAGGCATGATTTTTGTCTGAAGTCCTTCAATGTAATGTCTGGCCTATTCGTATCTATCTTTCTGTCACATT
>NC_142930.1:16999701-17004701 GCF_046866305.1 Octopus bimaculoides | reverse complement strand
ACGGGGACGTAAACACACCAGCATCGGTTGACAAGCGATGGTGGGAAGACAAACACACACACACACACACACACACATATATATATATATGCATATATACGACAGGCTTCTTTCAGTTTCCGTCTCCCAAATCCACTCACAAGGCTTTGGTCGGCCCGCGGCTATAGTAGAAGACACTTGCCCAAGGTGCCACGCAGTGGGACTGAACCCGGAACCATGTGGTTGGTAAGCAAGCTACTTACCACACAGCCACTCCTGCGCAAACAAAAGAATGAGAAGTATGTTAAATATAAGACTTTCTTACAAAGGCACTGAACCAAAAAATTCGAGTGAGGTACCATTGATTTCTTTATCTTGTCTTGTGTACTCAACAACCCTCGCGAGAACTAACTCATTCTAGATCAGACCAAAGCTGGTTCCTTGCAGAGATGGAGGGAGTGGTAAAAAAAAATGAGAAAAAGGGAAGATTTGACCCACAGCAGTTTGGTACTTTATTTGTCTACCCCCGAGAGGGTGAATGGTAAAGCTGACGTTGACATGAATTACGCTCTAAACGTAGGGAGCCGTCACTGCTAAAACAAAGCACTCTATCCAACATTCTCTCGACTCAACTAGTTGGCCGCCTAGCATCGATTATATATCAAAGGCAAGACTTTACTCAGCTCCAAGGTGACTGGGCTAGATAGAATAAGGCATTATACCAGTCTGCTATGAATACCAACATTATCTCTTTCTGTGTTGAATTATCCAAATTGTTAGAACCCAAGGTACTTCGTATACTCATTTCTTATATGTAGAAAATGTCTGTCAGTTAATCAGAGCAGGAAAGAGTAGACTATGCTAGCTTGATGAAGTACAATAAATCCAAAACATGTTTATAGTTATTCACTTTTCTGCGAATAAAACATAGGTTTCCCTATCAGTATGATTTGATTTGATCTAGTTTCAGTTCATGAGCTGTGGCCATGCTGCAGCACCACCATTAGAGTGTGAAACGCTTACAGTACCAAGGTTTCCTAAGCAGTCACCCATCTAAGTACTCACTAGGCTCGACGTTGCTTAACTTCGGTGATCGGACGAAAACCGGTACTTTCAACGTGATATGACCGTAAACCACATAAACTTATTTTGTGAAATTATTTCCTAATTTCTTGAATTTATCTTTTCTCTTTGACAATTGTTAACAATTAATTATAAGACTTTGCTTCCTTCTCCTTTCCCAAAAAGAGGTAAATTTCAATTAGAGAATTCTATTTTAGTATATATCATTCACTACAACACTTCTTAACTTAGATTCATGCGATTGCCTTACTTGGCTTATTTCCCTTAACTCTGTTTCCTTACTTATTTCTTATTTATGCACGATCTCTAATATTTTGAGTGGGAGGACAGAATGTCAGATCAACTGACCCCCGTACAATGAGTCACCACCTCCGACCAGATATGAACATAGAACGTAAAGAGACAGACGTAAATAAATGACACGTGACATTAGCTCTGCTATTTTGTTGTTTCAGCAATCCAATCCCCTAAGTAACATCAACAACAACAACAATAAAAATGATGATGATCATGATGATCATGATGATAAAGGTGACGATAGTTTTTTTCTTTATACGCTGCTCGGCTGTCCGATGAAGGAGATGTTGCAATGGCAGGTTACAACGGGGTATTTACAAAAAAAAAGAAAAGAAAAAAGACTAGATAAAAGATAAATGAGAACGGGAGAGACAGAAATGATATATAAAAAAAGGCGGAATACATAATATACAAAATACACGAATGTGCAGTCATCCTAATTCAGGAGAGCCTCCAACTGGGCTAATCAAGGAATTTCCTAAATCTAGGCTCACCCTGACTACGAAAGCCACAACGTCTCACTCTACTATTACTTCCCATTCTCTAGGCGTATGTTTTAAACAGCTCCATTCATGATTTCTAACCATTTCTATTACACTCCCCTATGTTTTGACAAATTCGAAGGAGGAGAGTATTTTCCTCTCCAACGCCGGTTTATTGTTTCTAACTTAGGAACAGTTTTGAGGGATGGGGATTAGTTGATACCATTAATCCGTGTGCTTGAATGGTAATGTAATTTATTGACGCTGGAGGTGTGAACGGTGAAGTTGAACTTAGCAGTAATTGAACCCTGAATGTAAATATCACAAAATATTTTATCCGGCAAAACTAAATTTTAGAAATGCGGGTTATCGACTCTATCATCAATGACGTCATTTGATTGGTGATTTATTTCTCGTTAGCGCGAGGAGGAGGAAACACAAGGGTAATATTGACGAGAATCGAACTGAGAATGCATAGAGACCGCAGTAAGTACCGCAGTACATTTACTCTGTCACCTGTCGAATATAAATCCAATGTCCGAAATCTGATGGAATAATTCCTTTTAATGATGAACAATGTATACCAATGGCAAAGCGGTGAGCTGGCAGAAACGTTAGCACGGCGGGCGAAATGCTTAGCAGTATTTCGTCTGTCTTTACGTTCTGAGTTCAAATTCCGCCGAGGTCGACTTTGCCTTTCATCCTTTCGGGGTCGATAAATTAAGTACCAGTTGCGCACTGGTGTCGATCTAATCGATTATCCCCCCCCTCACCCAAAATTTCGGGCCTTGTGCCTAGAGTAGAAAAGAATGTATAGCAATGCCAGGGAATTATAGAAGGAGGGTACGAAATGTTGTTTTGATGTAAATTTGTAAAGTTTCAGCTAGGATCAAAAGATCAAGAAATATCCTTTCTACTATAGCCCTAAAATTTGAGAGAAGGAGCTAGTCGATTACTTCGACCCCAGTGCTCATCTGGTACTTATTTCATTAATCGCGAAAGGTGGAATTTGAACTCAGAACGTAAAGACAGACGAAATGCTGCTAAGCACTTTCTCCAGCGGGGTAACGATTCTACCAGCTCGTCGCCTTAAAAGTATTAAGAAATATGACATTTATTTCAGTATTGAGTCTCTTTTCGTTTTGTTCACACTCGAGTGTTTAGGCATATACACCATCTTACACATAAACACACACTTACATAAATACACATACACACTCATTCGCACATGCACACTCTCCTATATAATATTAAATTCCTCCTTAAAATTCACCGATAAACAAGAAAGGACTACAAGTGGATCCCTCCTTATTTTATAGCCCTAAGCGATATTCTTCAAGTGATCATCTACTTTAAAAAGGGAAATTTTCAAACACCG
Organism: Octopus bimaculoides; assembly: GCF_046866305.1. Taxonomy (NCBI): domain Eukaryota; kingdom Metazoa; phylum Mollusca; class Cephalopoda; order Octopoda; family Octopodidae; genus Octopus; species Octopus bimaculoides. Next base: position 17,001,482 of record NC_142930.1, on the reverse strand, counting down.
TTAGGAGTTTATCTCAGAGTAGAAAAGATAAGTATCCAGCAAGTTGAGGCCTTGACTTCGTTTTCAATCACCATTTTTATATCTTCATTTCTGTTCTCTTACATGAATAACGTGTCCTCAAATTAAGCATGAACACCACATAATCGCATATGTCCACTACTTTACGTCATCGTTTCTAAGCCGAAATAATGTTTTATATTCACTTAAATCCAGAAATGTTGAACGATCATCGTTGATGGAATCATTTACTTAGATCAGTAGTTCTCAACCAATTTCTTTTGCCTGTGAACTCCTTCGATTCCTATTTTATTGTACTGGACCTCAATAGCAATTCAAAGTATATATATATATATATTATAGCAGAGACTCCATCTAAGAAGATCTGAAGAAGGAATTGTAATTCCGAAATATCATCGGACTATAGATAACCAAATTACAACAAATATATAGTCTTTTTTTTGTTTTATAGTGCATTGTTGTACCATTGTAAACATTTTATTCTTTACAAACAATACACAATGCTTCAAGCGAACTACAATACTCTCATATATATATATATATATATAAACCTTACTATATTTTTATAATTAGGAGTCGTAAAAAATTTTAATATCTTTGCGTATTGTAGAAGTTTAAGCAATTTATTTCACATAAATTTTAACAATAAAATGAATCGACAAGAGCCATATGGACTCCGGTTGAGAACTGCTGACTTAAATTATAAATATTTCAAGGCAAGAGAATAAAAAGTTGAACTTGATGTTATTTGAACCCAGAATGTACTGGTATATAACTATAATCCCCAAGAATTTAACTCGATACTATTCAGTTTTTTTTTGTTTTTTTTTGTTAACTCAGTGACATTTGCCAGTAAATAACAGAACACATGGAGAACTATACTTGGTATAAATAATACAGCCACCGTCACATTGTGAAGAAATGTACGACCCAATACAGCTTCGAGTTCTAACATAAGAACAAGGTCACACATTTGGAGGAAGTGGGTAGAATAGATTATATCGGAGACAGTATCTGACTAATTTCGATATTTTAACGACCCTAAAAGTACTAATGCAGAAATAAATAATTCTAAACGTTCGGCAGAATTTAAACGAAGTTGACTTGGTAGTACCGAGCTAATTTATATGATGCCCTACTTATTTTGCAACCAACCGTATTCTTTTATTTATTTATTTATTTATTTATTTTTTCTTCTTTTAGTCAAGAATACAGGCAGTGCCCATGGCTCTTTGTTGTGCACTGGCCTGAATCTTTGCAACAGATTCAATAGAAAATAAAATATCTCTAATCAGTGTTTGAATCCTATTTTGTATCCTATATTTATCATAAATTTAAGGCGGCGAGCTGGCCAGAATCATTAGCACGCTTAAAGCATATCCTTTGTCTTAACGCACTGAGTTTAAATTCCGCCGAGGTCGACTTTGCTATTTATCGTTTCGGGGTCGATAAAATAAATATCTGTTCGATAAAATACGTACTGTAGTCGATGCAATCAATTTATTCCCTTCCACGAACCTACTGGCCTTGTACCAGAATTTTGGAACCAATATTTATCATATCATTTCTAATTCAGTTACAAGGTCCACCTCCCGCATCTTAATGAAAGCGTTTACTTGTCCATTTCAACCATACTATATAAAAAGTAGCTATTCAATATATAGAGCCACAAAAATCTAAAAGAACAGAAATAAACGCTGTCTCTTTCTCTAATTAAACCTTGAGTAATAAAAAAAAATAATAAGGGCGCACCATCAGCCGGT
>NC_142930.1:16986463-16991463 GCF_046866305.1 Octopus bimaculoides | reverse complement strand
GGTAAAGCTGACGTTGACATGAATTACGCTCTAAACGTAGGGAGCCGTCACTGCTAAAACAAAGCACTCTATCCAACATTCTCTCGACTCAACTAGTTGGCCGCCTAGCATCGATTATATATCAAAGGCAAGACTTTACTCAGCTCCAAGGTGACTGGGCTAGATAGAATAAGGCATTATACCAGTCTGCTATGAATACCAACATTATCTCTTTCTGTGTTGAATTATCCAAATTGTTAGAACCCAAGGTACTTCGTATACTCATTTCTTATATGTAGAAAATGTCTGTCAGTTAATCAGAGCAGGAAAGAGTAGACTATGCTAGCTTGATGAAGTACAATAAATCCAAAACATGTTTATAGTTATTCACTTTTCTGCGAATAAAACATAGGTTTCCCTATCAGTATGATTTGATTTGATCTAGTTTCAGTTCATGAGCTGTGGCCATGCTGCAGCACCACCATTAGAGTGTGAAACGCTTACAGTACCAAGGTTTCCTAAGCAGTCACCCATCTAAGTACTCACTAGGCTCGACGTTGCTTAACTTCGGTGATCGGACGAAAACCGGTACTTTCAACGTGATATGACCGTAAACCACATAAACTTATTTTGTGAAATTATTTCCTAATTTCTTGAATTTATCTTTTCTCTTTGACAATTGTTAACAATTAATTATAAGACTTTGCTTCCTTCTCCTTTCCCAAAAAGAGGTAAATTTCAATTAGAGAATTCTATTTTAGTATATATCATTCACTACAACACTTCTTAACTTAGATTCATGCGATTGCCTTACTTGGCTTATTTCCCTTAACTCTGTTTCCTTACTTATTTCTTATTTATGCACGATCTCTAATATTTTGAGTGGGAGGACAGAATGTCAGATCAACTGACCCCCGTACAATGAGTCACCACCTCCGACCAGATATGAACATAGAACGTAAAGAGACAGACGTAAATAAATGACACGTGACATTAGCTCTGCTATTTTGTTGTTTCAGCAATCCAATCCCCTAAGTAACATCAACAACAACAACAATAAAAATGATGATGATCATGATGATCATGATGATAAAGGTGACGATAGTTTTTTTCTTTATACGCTGCTCGGCTGTCCGATGAAGGAGATGTTGCAATGGCAGGTTACAACGGGGTATTTACAAAAAAAAAGAAAAGAAAAAAGACTAGATAAAAGATAAATGAGAACGGGAGAGACAGAAATGATATATAAAAAAAGGCGGAATACATAATATACAAAATACACGAATGTGCAGTCATCCTAATTCAGGAGAGCCTCCAACTGGGCTAATCAAGGAATTTCCTAAATCTAGGCTCACCCTGACTACGAAAGCCACAACGTCTCACTCTACTATTACTTCCCATTCTCTAGGCGTATGTTTTAAACAGCTCCATTCATGATTTCTAACCATTTCTATTACACTCCCCTATGTTTTGACAAATTCGAAGGAGGAGAGTATTTTCCTCTCCAACGCCGGTTTATTGTTTCTAACTTAGGAACAGTTTTGAGGGATGGGGATTAGTTGATACCATTAATCCGTGTGCTTGAATGGTAATGTAATTTATTGACGCTGGAGGTGTGAACGGTGAAGTTGAACTTAGCAGTAATTGAACCCTGAATGTAAATATCACAAAATATTTTATCCGGCAAAACTAAATTTTAGAAATGCGGGTTATCGACTCTATCATCAATGACGTCATTTGATTGGTGATTTATTTCTCGTTAGCGCGAGGAGGAGGAAACACAAGGGTAATATTGACGAGAATCGAACTGAGAATGCATAGAGACCGCAGTAAGTACCGCAGTACATTTACTCTGTCACCTGTCGAATATAAATCCAATGTCCGAAATCTGATGGAATAATTCCTTTTAATGATGAACAATGTATACCAATGGCAAAGCGGTGAGCTGGCAGAAACGTTAGCACGGCGGGCGAAATGCTTAGCAGTATTTCGTCTGTCTTTACGTTCTGAGTTCAAATTCCGCCGAGGTCGACTTTGCCTTTCATCCTTTCGGGGTCGATAAATTAAGTACCAGTTGCGCACTGGTGTCGATCTAATCGATTATCCCCCCCCTCACCCAAAATTTCGGGCCTTGTGCCTAGAGTAGAAAAGAATGTATAGCAATGCCAGGGAATTATAGAAGGAGGGTACGAAATGTTGTTTTGATGTAAATTTGTAAAGTTTCAGCTAGGATCAAAAGATCAAGAAATATCCTTTCTACTATAGCCCTAAAATTTGAGAGAAGGAGCTAGTCGATTACTTCGACCCCAGTGCTCATCTGGTACTTATTTCATTAATCGCGAAAGGTGGAATTTGAACTCAGAACGTAAAGACAGACGAAATGCTGCTAAGCACTTTCTCCAGCGGGGTAACGATTCTACCAGCTCGTCGCCTTAAAAGTATTAAGAAATATGACATTTATTTCAGTATTGAGTCTCTTTTCGTTTTGTTCACACTCGAGTGTTTAGGCATATACACCATCTTACACATAAACACACACTTACATAAATACACATACACACTCATTCGCACATGCACACTCTCCTATATAATATTAAATTCCTCCTTAAAATTCACCGATAAACAAGAAAGGACTACAAGTGGATCCCTCCTTATTTTATAGCCCTAAGCGATATTCTTCAAGTGATCATCTACTTTAAAAAGGGAAATTTTCAAACACCGTTAGGAGTTTATCTCAGAGTAGAAAAGATAAGTATCCAGCAAGTTGAGGCCTTGACTTCGTTTTCAATCACCATTTTTATATCTTCATTTCTGTTCTCTTACATGAATAACGTGTCCTCAAATTAAGCATGAACACCACATAATCGCATATGTCCACTACTTTACGTCATCGTTTCTAAGCCGAAATAATGTTTTATATTCACTTAAATCCAGAAATGTTGAACGATCATCGTTGATGGAATCATTTACTTAGATCAGTAGTTCTCAACCAATTTCTTTTGCCTGTGAACTCCTTCGATTCCTATTTTATTGTACTGGACCTCAATAGCAATTCAAAGTATATATATATATATATTATAGCAGAGACTCCATCTAAGAAGATCTGAAGAAGGAATTGTAATTCCGAAATATCATCGGACTATAGATAACCAAATTACAACAAATATATAGTCTTTTTTTTGTTTTATAGTGCATTGTTGTACCATTGTAAACATTTTATTCTTTACAAACAATACACAATGCTTCAAGCGAACTACAATACTCTCATATATATATATATATATATATAAACCTTACTATATTTTTATAATTAGGAGTCGTAAAAAATTTTAATATCTTTGCGTATTGTAGAAGTTTAAGCAATTTATTTCACATAAATTTTAACAATAAAATGAATCGACAAGAGCCATATGGACTCCGGTTGAGAACTGCTGACTTAAATTATAAATATTTCAAGGCAAGAGAATAAAAAGTTGAACTTGATGTTATTTGAACCCAGAATGTACTGGTATATAACTATAATCCCCAAGAATTTAACTCGATACTATTCAGTTTTTTTTTGTTTTTTTTTGTTAACTCAGTGACATTTGCCAGTAAATAACAGAACACATGGAGAACTATACTTGGTATAAATAATACAGCCACCGTCACATTGTGAAGAAATGTACGACCCAATACAGCTTCGAGTTCTAACATAAGAACAAGGTCACACATTTGGAGGAAGTGGGTAGAATAGATTATATCGGAGACAGTATCTGACTAATTTCGATATTTTAACGACCCTAAAAGTACTAATGCAGAAATAAATAATTCTAAACGTTCGGCAGAATTTAAACGAAGTTGACTTGGTAGTACCGAGCTAATTTATATGATGCCCTACTTATTTTGCAACCAACCGTATTCTTTTATTTATTTATTTATTTATTTATTTTTTCTTCTTTTAGTCAAGAATACAGGCAGTGCCCATGGCTCTTTGTTGTGCACTGGCCTGAATCTTTGCAACAGATTCAATAGAAAATAAAATATCTCTAATCAGTGTTTGAATCCTATTTTGTATCCTATATTTATCATAAATTTAAGGCGGCGAGCTGGCCAGAATCATTAGCACGCTTAAAGCATATCCTTTGTCTTAACGCACTGAGTTTAAATTCCGCCGAGGTCGACTTTGCTATTTATCGTTTCGGGGTCGATAAAATAAATATCTGTTCGATAAAATACGTACTGTAGTCGATGCAATCAATTTATTCCCTTCCACGAACCTACTGGCCCTGTACCAGAATTTTGGAACCAATATTTATCATATCATTTCTAATTCAGTTACAAGGTCCACCTCCCGCATCTTAATGAAAGCGTTTACTTGTCCATTTCAACCATACTATATAAAAAGTAGCTATTCAATATATAGAGCCACAAAAATCTAAAAGAACAGAAATAAACGCTGTCTCTTTCTCTAATTAAACCTTGAGTAATAAAAAAAAATAATAAGGGCGCACCATCAGCCGGTTCTTAGGTGCCTACATCGGAGTTCACACTGTTGCAAACACTCGGGGTAGGTTACCAGTTTGAGGATAATTTCCGCCATTTTGTCTCAGATGGAGTGAGAAAACAAATTGTCATGAGAGTGATCCTTCTCTTTTTGACTAAACGGTAAATAAATGTCATTACAAATGCGCCATGGTAGAAAAATAGATAAGAGTCTCACATCTGAATTTCTGTGGATCGTAAGTGAACTCGATAGGGGCTGACTTGGGTCTAGCAACAACATATCTCTTATGTCCAAGAGGCTATTGATTTCTTATATCAATATAAGGCCTGACATCTGGTGGGAGTGAGGAAACAGTCACTTACATCGACTCCAATATTTCACTGGTACTTAGGTTTATTACCAAGAATATATTAAAGCGCAGATGATAAAAAAGTTTTATAATTCTTACATTAAGATATGAGAAGTAGCTTAATGTCTGTTCGTCTAGCTGTCTGGCTTTTGTTTCACACCCCCTACACACACAAACACACACAAA
>NC_142930.1:16971463-16976463 GCF_046866305.1 Octopus bimaculoides | reverse complement strand
ATAGATACGGTTTGCTTGAAGCTTCCTTCTTCCTACAATAAATATTTATATTTATATATGTATATAAATATACATATATACATACATACACACATGCATACATACATACACACACACACACACAAACACACACTCACACGCACATATATATATATATAACTATATATACACACACATATATAATTACACTGGCACGCACATGTACAAACATATATGAGTTGTACACACTATGACAGGCATACGCGATCATTGGTGTGAGTATGTTTTACTTAATTCTGTTGACTGCATAAAAGTACAATGGATGACACCCCACTAGAAAAAGGAAAGAAAAAAAGACAGAAGGAAAATATTATCAAAGTATATACAAGCGATTATGCGCGTGCGTGAATGTGCGTGTATGTTTGTGAGAAATAAAATGATGAAGTCTGGATCTCTGCTCTATTTACAATGTATGAAGTCACGTGGTGCAAAGAAAAGAATGGCTTGCGTAATAAATAAGGTCATGTGATGTGTCTCAGCGACAGACGAATTAATATTACGAATACAGAGGAGTCAGCTTTGTAGACGTGTATATTTTTGTAGGTAAGTGGAGGTTGATCTGAATGGAGTCTATGAATATATTGTATAGATGATGGCCAATATTATTTTACGTTTTATTTTCTAGCATGTACGGGAGTTAACATGGACATGCTCTTGTTTTGCTTGGTGCCATTAACAGAAGTACAACCTCTCCGTGTACTGTTGAATTGACAAAGAAGGAATTTTTAGTGACTTTACAAAACTCTATATTTGATTAACAGAAGTGTATATTTGTTAGTGTAAAAAGATGAATTTATCAAATTACAAAATAATTTTGACACATCGATCTTTACTCTTTCGCATATTCCATTTATTTTCTCTATTTCCCTCATTCTTGGTATTCTTCATCTCCTTTTTCATTCAACCTCTCTCTGCCTGCGATAAACAGTCAACGAAATTTTCTGTAACTTTGTCTTACAATATTAAAGCAAAAAACTTCGAGGAAACTTCCTTGTTTGTTATTTATTTGATCTTGAAAGCAGTACTGCTGTCCTCAAAAACTGCTAAGTTCTATGTGGTTAGCGTTCCTAGAGATATTCTGAAATTAGTGATATACATAGTACAAACAGTAGAGTCAGATAAGTTCAACGTGCTTCACCGAGGAGATCGAATAGGAGCGAAACATGTTCATAACTGCCACCTGTTGATTTTCAAGGCATGTACTGCACTAATCTACATCTTTATTTTCCAAAATCTCAATGAGCTGATATTACAAGAGTTAGTTCCTTTTATTTTGTGTCTTAGATCTTAAACGCCCGTATTGGGAAATTTATTTCTCCTATTTTTTTAGAAATCAGTTAATAGAAGTTTTTGAACAATGTTTATTACAGACGTGTGTCTTCTACGGTATATGCATTTCATTTAATATGAATTAAACTCACCTGAGAATATTTTCCCTCAATTCTAATGCTATGCAGTGAGGTGGAAGAGAAATAAATTCTTGAAAGTCATTTGAATTTTCATTTGCTCCTCTTACTCATCCACACTTTCGACGAAAGATTTTATCCGAAACGTTACTATTCTCTGCTTCCTCAAAATAAGTATGGTGATATGTCGTCTCGTTCCGTCCTTGCTACCTGTTTACTCATTAACTATTCCTAGCAATATGCTTTCAAGTCCATGTTTCTATGCCTTCCGTCATATCTTTCTCCTTTTTATAACTTTCGTTATTCCACACACTCTTCCTTATTTATCTATAAATTTTAACGTATTATTTTACGTGGTAGCAACAGTTGTTGTTGTGCTAGTGGTGGCGGCTGTGGTAGTAGTAGTAGAAGTAGTAGTAGTAGTATCATTTACATTTTTGTGCCTAATTTAAAATCGAAACCCAATCACTTGCTTCCTGTATCCTTTTTGTCGTTATTCTTCATGTTGCCTGTCATCCTCTCTCTCTCTCCCTCTTCCCGCCTCTTTCAGTCTACCTGTCTCTATCTGGGTATATGTGTCTCAGTTTGTCTGTCTGTCTGGCTGTCAGTCCCTGTTTCTCTTTTATTAAATGAAACATTAAACCTGACATCTAACGCAAGAATGCATTGTTGCGTATGTCCACACACAAATTTTTGTGTATACGTGTATGCATGTGTTGGTATATACATGTATGAATGCACGCGTGGGTCGTTGCGTGTGTGTGTATGTGTGTTTGTGCGTGCAAGTGTATGCGTGCGTGCGTGCGTGCGTATGTGTGTCTGTGCGCGCAAGCGTGCGTGCAAGTGTATGCGTGTGTGTTTGGAATCGACTCCAAACTGAAACCAGATCTGTTGGTGTCAGTTTTGGGTCAATTGTCCAGCAGGTTTTCAAACAAGATTTTAATTTCACATGTCATCGAGTTAAGTATTACATTATATACCGACGATGCGTGCAGCTGTTGTTGTTGTTGCTGATAATATTGTTGTTGTTGTTGCTGCTTGTTACTGCTTTTGTACTGACTGATGAAGTTGCGTTGTGGATGTTTCTTACTATCTTCACTTTCGCCATTTTGTTGTCGTTTTTGTGATTTACTCCAAACACAGACGTCTTGGATCAGAATCTTCCAGCCCTGTGAAGCCCGCCCCCGCCCCACGCCCGCCGCACACGTGACAATTTTTGTAAAAGCTGTTTAGAATGTAATCTAAGAGAAATTTGGCTGCTATTACTTGTAGGTCAAGCGTCAAATAAGAATATCCTTTATTGCTAGAGGTGATGTTGTCGTAGTCTCTGTTATTGTTAATGATAGTTATCTATACACACACGCACGCACACACACACACACACACACACACACACACACACGCACACACACACACACTTCTATAGAATACAATTAAAGGTTTTTAGCCAGCTTTATATGTAAACAAAGACAGACAACTTGTCTGTATATAATACATCTTCGTGGAAATTGTTTCTCTATATACAACTGTCTCCAAATACGGATCTATATTTATAACTGTACAAAAATATTTTGTACTACATTATATCGCAATGAAACAGAAAAACTCCAATAATTTTTTTGCATATTCATATATACTTATGTACACATCTATACGTATACACAGTCCTAAAGAAACATTATGGATTGTAAAGAAGCTATTTAAAATATTTTGACAGAAAATAAATAAAATAATCTAAACAGAAATATTGATCTGGTTTTCTCTTTTTATTATATTTAAGAAATAAATAAATATCCTTCTTTATTTGTTGTGACTTATATGTAATAATTAATGGCGTCATCATCATTACAGTTATTATTCCTTTTGTATAATGTTATTTTCCATGCCTGTTATTTACTATGCTGTAGAGGCGCAATGGCCCAGTGGTTAGGGCAGCGGACTCGCGGTCATAGGATCGCGGTTTCGATTCGCAGACCGGGCGTTGTGAGTGTTTATTGAGCTAAAACACATAAAAAAGCTCCACGAGGCTCCGGCAGGGGATGATGGTGAACCCTGCTGTACTCTTTCACCACAACTTTCTCTCACTCTTACTTCCTATTTCTGTTGTGCCTGTAATTCAAAGGGTCAGCCTTGTCACGCTGAATATCCCCGAGAACTACGTTAAGGGTACACGTGCCTGTGGATGCTCAGCCGCTTGCACGTTAACTTCACGAGCAGGCTGTTCCGTTGATCGGATCAACTGGAACCCTCGACGTCGTAAGCGACGGAGTGCCAACAACAGCAATATTTTCTATGCCGTAATCAATTCCGTGTAAACCCAGATTTTCATATCCCGCCCCACCCCCTCCAATATTCATTCAATCGTCGGCTCTGTGGTAAAAGATGAACTCACCAGTGAAAGACGATCATGGGTGTCCAGCTTTTACCGAACATGGTGTACCACACGTTAGGTGTCGAAATGATCGCAAAGCAATGTGAGATGAAGTGTTTTGCTCAAAAGCACACCGCACTCCCAGCTTAAGAGTTGAAACCACAATCTCGCGATCGTGCGAGCAACATCCCTAACCCCTAGGCCATGCGTGGTAAATTCATAAACAGTAACTAATACTTTCTATTAAAGTCACAAAACGTGAAACGTTTTTAGAGGAAGTGGGTAAGTCAATCAAGTCGACTCTAGTGTATCGCCGATACTTAATTTATCGACCCCCAAAAACATTGTAAGACAAAGTCGACCTCGGCGGAATTTGAAGTGAGAACGTAAGGACTGTCGAAATGCCACTAAGCATTTCGCCCAGCTTACTAACAATTCTTATTTCTTTGTTGCCCACAAGGAGCTAAACATAGAGGGGACAAACAAGGACAGACAAACAGATTAAGTCGATTACATCGACCCCAGTGCGTAACTGGTACTCAATTTATCGACTCCGCGAGGATGAAAGGCAAAGTCGACCTCGGCGGAATTTGTACTCAGAGCGTAACGGCAGACGAAACACCGCTAAGCACTTCGCCCGGCATGCTAACGATTCTGCCAGCTCGCCGCCTTTGAAATAGTAATTAATAATCATTGGAATGGCAGAGGTGGTGGATTCCTAGAATCATGAGAATATAAGAAAAATACTTTCTGATATTTGTCCCGACGTTTTAATATTCTGAGTTCAAATTTCGTAGGGGTTAGCTTTACTTTTCCTGCTTCCCGGGTCGATAAAATAATATGTTAGGTAAGTTCTGTGGTCAACGTAATCAAATGACACCAATGTCTATTCAAATTACTCCCCTTCTTTCATCTTTGCTTGTTTCACTCATTAGCTTGCGGCCATGCTGGGACACCGCCTTCAAAAATTGTTAGTCGAATGAATCGAGCCCAGTACTTATTTTTTTAAAAAAGTGCCAGACTTATTCTATTGGTGTCTTAAGCCGAACCACTAAGTTACAGGGACGTAAACGTACCAACAGAGCTTCTCAAGCAGTAGTGGCATAAAAACTCGCGCACACATCTATCTATCTATCTATCTATCTATCTATCTATGCAGTATGTATGTATGTATGTATATATAT
>NC_142930.1:16963963-16966463 GCF_046866305.1 Octopus bimaculoides | reverse complement strand
CAATTAACATATTGACTGTCATATATACACACAGGCACTGGCATGTCGGCTTCTTGATTTTTGGTGTGGCACATAAGTTAATTGAATCGAAATATTCTTTTCTACTCTAGGCACAAGGCCCGAAATTTTGGGGGAGGGGGCCCAGTAGTTTAACTCGACCCCAGTACGCAACTGGTACTTAATTTATCTACCCCCGAAAGGATGAAAGGCAAAGTCGACCTCGACGGAATTTGAACTCAGAACATATAGACAGACGAAATACCAATAAGCATTTCGCTAACGTTTCTGCTAGCATGCTGCCTTATTAAATGGAAATATTAATAATTTAAGAACCCGATGAAAGACAGGCGGAGCGCAAAAGCGAATAGTTTCGATGGGTGATTTTGATGCCAGACTTGATCGGAAGCTTTCCAAAGAGCGAGAAAATTGGCGTTTTATCAACATCTGCCTAAGGCGAGAGCTCACTGGATCAAGCTTCAGGGAAACCTTACTATAGTTCGTAAAGTTATTTATCATAGTAAACATTTACAAGCAAGACCATGTACTTATAGTATATTTATATGCAATTTTGGTCATGTATTAGCAACCATTTAAAAGCGATTTCAATCCATGGCAAATGGCAACGAAAAGAAATACTGTTTATACATTTTCATTATAGAGCAACCAACCCCTCCATCTCTCACTTTCCTTACTGCTAATGTTCCGTTTCATTCCGTTTCATTCCTCTGCCTTCAACAACACCAATAACAACAACAACAACAACAACAACGACTATGACAAGTAAAAACAGCACTAACAACAACGACAACAGTAACAACCCACTTCAAGTGTTTTTATTAAGAGCTGTGTGGTAAAGGGGGTTGTCGGTATAATCGTTAGAGTTTATCAAATAATCTTTTTATACAACACGGGGGCTGTCTGACGGGAAACTTTCCCCCCAAACAAACAATCAACTGCCAACTACTTGAATAACAGATCGTATCTTAACGACTAGTTAAACTGACGGCGTCCCATGTAGATTACTGGTAGATGCGGTTGATGGTGGCAGTGGCGGAAATTATTGTGATGGTGGTGGTGGTGGTGGTTGTGGTGGTGGTAGTGGTGGTAGTGATAGCGTTGGGATTATAATTGTTGGTCGTGTTTTTGTTGTTGTTGATGGTGTTGTTATTGCTGTTGTTGATGTTGGGTTTGGTTTAGTTGTTTTTGTTGTTGTTGATGGTGCTAGTAGTGAAGGCGCGTGGCTTGGTGGTTAGGCTATTCAGCTCACGATCGTGAGGTGGTGAGTTCAATTCCCAGTGATGCGTTGTGTCCTTGAGCAAGACACTTTATTTCACGGTGCACCAGTCCACTCAGCTGGCAAAAATGAGTAGTACCCGTATTTCAAGGGACCAGCCTTGCCACACTCTGTGTCACGCTGAAATCTCCTTAAGTACTACATTAAGGGTACACGTGTCTGTAGAGTGCCAGGGAGTGCCAGGGAGTGCCGGGGAATGCCAGGGAGTGCCATGGAGTACCAGGGCGTGCCGGGGAGTTCCACTGAGTGTCAGGGAGTGCCGGGGGGTGCCAGAGAGTACCGAGGAGTGCCAGGGAGTACCGAGGAGTGCCAGGGAGTACCGAGGAGTGTCAGGGAGTGCCAGGGAGTGCCAGGGAGTGCCAGGGAGTGCCAGGTGATGCTAGTAGTAGTGGCGTTGTTAGAAATAATTTTGACAGCAGTGTTGTTCCTGTTGTTATTGTGCTTGGTGGTTTTATCAACGTTGGTGGTGGTAATTGTTGTGGTGTTGTTGTTAGTGTTGTTCTTTGTAATGGTGGTGATGCTCGCATTAGTGCTGGTGTTGGTGCAGTTGTAAATAGTATTGCTGTTGGCGGTGGTGATGATGTTGATGGTAGTGATAAGACGGCGAGCTGGCAGAAACGTTAGCACTCCGGTCGAAATGCTTAGCGGTATTTTGGATGCAGGGCTTACCATCGTCGTCATCATCATCATCATCATCATCATCATCATCATCATCATTAATATTATTGTTATGATCATCATCAACACCATCAAAATGTACACTTGTTTCAATACATCTTTGCATCATGTCAAAGTGATGAATCATGTAGACATTTGACAAGATACAAAGATGTATTGAACTAACAGTACATTATTAAAATGTCATCATCATCATCATCATCATTATAATAATAATAATAATAATAATAATAATAATAATAATAATAATAATAATAATAATAATAATATTTACAAGACTCATGTCACCACATCACACCCACCCGACACCACCTGCACCCTGGTGGGAAATAAAAGAAATTAATATTATTATTATTATTATTATTATTATTATTATTATTATTATTATTATTATTATTATTATTATTATTGTTTTTATTATGTAAATATTGGTACCTATGTATTTGAATGTGCGTATGTTTAACAATTGCATAATTATACAAATACATACATACACATATAATGTGTGTAAGAGAGAGAGAAAGAGAG